>NW_026781442.1:312500-314906 GCF_030144855.1 Hypanus sabinus | reverse complement strand
AAACTAACCCTGGCTATAGCACGAGCCCTAGCCCCAGCCCAAGCCCCAACCCATATCCTAGGCCTAGCCCTGACCCTAGACCCAACCCTAGCCCTAACCCCAGCCCTAACCCTAAAGCTAACCCCCGCCCTAACCCGAGCCCTAGCCCCAACCCGAACGCTAACCCTAACCCTAACACCAACCCCAACCCTAGCCCTAACCCCAGCCCTAACCCTAAAGCTAACCCCCGCCCTCACCCGAGCCCTAGCCCCAACCCGAACGCTAACCCTAACCCTAACCCCAACCCCAACCCTAACCCTAACCCTAACCCTAGCCCCAGCCCAAGCCCCAACCCATATCCTAGCCCTAGCCCTGACCCTAGCCCCAACCCTAACGCTAACCCTAACCCCAGCCCTAACCCTAAAGCTAACCCCCGCCCTCACCCGAGCCCTAGCCCCAACCCGAACGCTAACCCTAACCCTAACCCCAACCCCAACCCTAACCCTAACCCTAACCCTAGCCCCAGCCCAAGCCCCAACCCATATCCTAGCCCTAGCCCTGACCCTAGCCCCAACCCTAACGCTAACCCTAACCCCAGCCCTAACCCTAACGCTAACCCTAATCCTAACCCCAGCTCTAAGCCTAACCCCCGCCCTAACCCGAGCCCTAACCCCAACCCCGACCCTAACCCTAACCCTGACCCTAACCCTAACCCTAACCCTAACCCTAACCCTAACCCTAACCCTAGCCCGAACCCAATCCCCGGGCGGGCAATCGGGTTGCCCGACCGGGCCCTGGCAAATCGTTAACCAACGTCGGCGAGACAAGTCGTTAACCAGCCCGGCCGGGACAAGTCGTTAACCAGCCCGGCCGGGACAAGTCGTTAACCAACCCTAATGCGGCGGGACTTGGAATAATTTCGACGTCTGCCGAGGACTGCGATGGGCGGTGCGACCTCCTGTAGTCCCGACGGAGGAGCCGCCCCTCGGCCGGCACGACCCTCGGAAGACGTCCCCTCGCGGCAAGCCAGCCGAGGTATGACGCGTGCGGACCTGCCAGGAGCACAACCCAAACCTTAAAACTAACCCTGGCCATAGCACGAGCCCTAGCCCCAGCCCAAGCCCCAACCCATATCCTAGCCCTAGCCCTGACCCTAGCCCCAACCCTAACCCTAACCCCAACCCTAACCCTAACCCCAGCCCTAACCCTAAAGCTAACCCCAACCCTAACCCTAACCCTAGCCCCAACCCTGACCCTAACCCTAACCCTAGCCCCAACCCTAACCCTAACCCTAACCCTAACCCTAACCCTAACCCTAACCCTAACCCTAACCCTAACCCTAACCCTAACCCTAACCCTAACCCTAACCCTAACCCTAACCCTAACCCTAACCCTAACCCTAACCCTAGCCCGAACCCAATCCCCGGGCGGGCAATCGGGTTGCCCGACCGGGCCCTGGCAAATCGTTAACCAACGGCGGCGAGACAAGTCGTTAACCAGCCCTGCCGGGACAAGTCGTTAACCAACGTCGGCGAGACAAGTCGTTAACCAGCCCGGCCGGGACAAGTCGTTAACCAACCCTAATGCGGCGGGACTTGGAATAATTCCGACGTCTGCCGAGGACTGCGATGGGCGGTGCGACCTCCTGTAGTCCCGACGGAGGAGCCGCCCCTCGGCCGGCACGGCCCTCCGAAGACGCCCCCTCGCGGCAGCCCGCCGAGCTATGGCGCGCGGGGACCTGCCAGGAGCACAAGCCAAACCTTAACCCTAACCCTGGCACTAACCCTAACCCTAACCCTGACGCCAGCCCTAACCCTAACACTAGCCCTAACTAACCCTAACCCTCACCCTCACCCTAAAACGCCCAGTCTTTGTAACTGGGCGTACGTCGGTCCCGCAGCGGCGCGCGGCTAATTCGCCCCTGGACCTGCTAGCACCTTCTGCGAATACCGGCGAAGACGCTGACCCAGCCAGCCAGCCAGCCAGCCAACGCGCTCGTCTGTGCCGGCACACTGCAGCTCGGCAACCGGGGAGCCCACAGCCAAGCCCTCGCGAGGCTGCTGTAGCTGGCCCACCCACCCACCTCCCCCAAAGACGGGTCGTGTGGGAGCCAGGTGTCCGGACCCGGGCTGCGGTTAACCATTTACCCGCGTGCAATTCGTTAACCGACTCTGCTTCGGAAGTCCCGATGCGGGACGGATTTGCCGGCCGCTGCCGGCCCGGAGTTCCAGAGACCCGGCCGCCGGGGTCAGATTCGGCCGCCCCTTTGACACATGCAATTTCTGTACGGGGGCATTGGCGGGGTTCCCGGAGATATATGGGGAGGCGTTTTTCTCGACCACCTAGGAGTGGTCGACAGGCGGTACGGGCCTCCCCACTTCGTTAACCCGGGCCGCGCGGCGGCATTTACGGGCGAACGGCGACTTC
>NW_026781442.1:292500-300000 GCF_030144855.1 Hypanus sabinus | reverse complement strand
TAACCGGCGCGGCGCCGGGAGCACGCGCCTCTGTCGGCGGTCGGCCCTCCGGTAGTGCCGCCGTGCATCGTCCGCTTCGGCCGGCAGCAGGGCCCCGAATCAGCCTTCATTCCGACTTCCGAGTTGGAATAATTTCGACTTCTGCCAAGGTCTCGGATCGGCGGTGGGACCTGCGGTAGTCCCACCGAAAATGCCGCCCCTCGGCCGGCACGGCCCTCCGAATACGTCCCCTCGCGGCTCACCGCAGCGGGACTTTGTCAGATTTTCGATCGGGCCGTAGCCCTATTTTTGGCGGAGGGACCTGCGGTAGTCCCACCGAAAATGCCGCCCCTCGGCCGGCACGACCCTCCGAATTCGTCCCCTCGCGTCTCCCCGCCGCGGGACTTTGTCAGAAAATCATTCGGGCAAGGTTTCGATTCGGCGGCCCGAGCACCGGTAGTCAGCCCGTATATGCTGCCCCTCGGTCGGCTTGGGCCTGCGGATACGTCCCGCTGACTGACTTCCGCCATTGGGAATTCGTCCGAAAATCCATACGGGCGACCTTGGGAAGCGTGCGGAAATACCGCCGCGCGGCCCGGGTTAACGAAGTGGGGAGGCCCGTAACGCCCGTCGACCACTCCTAAGTGGTCGAGAAAAACGCCTCCCCGTAAATCTCCGGAAACCCCGCCAATGCCCCCGTACAGAAATTGCATGTGTCAAAGGGGCGGCCGTATCTGACCCCGGCTGCCGAGCCTCTGGAACTCCTGCCCGGCTACGACCCTCAAATCCGACCCGCATCCAGACTTCCGGAGCGGACTCAGTTAACGAATTGCCACCGGGCAACTGGTTAACCGGCAGTTCTCGGACGGCTCGTTAGCCGTGCCGACCGACCCCCCCGGCCGTGCGGTGGAGCAAGACAACAGTCCCCGGGCGGGCAATCGAGTTCCCGACCGGGCCCTGGCAGATCGTTAACCGGCCCGACCGGGACAAGTCGTTAACCAACTTCGGCGTGACAAATGGTTAACCGGCCCGGCCGGGACAAGTCGTTAACCAACTTCGGCGTGACAAATGGTTAACCGGCCCGGCCGGGACAAGTCGTTAACCGACGTCGGCGTGACAAATGGTTAACCGGCCGGGCCGGGACAAGTCGTTAACCAGACCCGAGCCGGCACTTCGGTAACCGACCGGGTCCGGTGCTGTCATGCAGAACAGGACAGAGACTTAGGCAGCGGCCCGGCGCGGACAGTTCTTCCGTTCGCCGGCTCGGTGACAATTGGTTAACCGACCGGGCTCAGGCAAATCGTTAACCGACGTCGGCGAGACAAATGGTTAACCGGCTCGGCCGGGACAAGTCGTTAACCAACTTCGGCGTGACAAATGGTTAACCGGCCCGGCCGGGACAAGTCGTTAACCAGACCCCAGCAGGCACTGCGGTAACCGACCGGGTCCGGTGCTGACATGCAGAACAGGACAAAGACTTGGGCAGCGGCCCGGCGCGGACAGTTCTTCCGTTCGCCGGCTCGGTGACAATTGGTTAACCGACCGGGCTCAGGCAAATCCTTAACCGACGTCGGCGAGACAAATGGTTAACCGGCTCGGCCGGGACAAGTCGTTAACCAACTTCGGCGTGACAAATGGTTAACCGGCCCGGCCGGGACAAGTCGTTAACCAGACCCCAGCCGGCACTGCGGTAACCGACCGGGTCCGGTGCTGACATGCAGAACAGGACAGAGACTTAGGCAGCGGCCCGGCGCGGACAGTTCTTCCGTTCGCCGGCTCGTGACAATTGGTTAACCGACCGGGCTCAGGCAAATCGTTAACCGACTTCGGCGAGACAAATGGTTAACCGGCCCGGCCGGGACAAGTCGTTAACCAGACCCGAGCCGGCACTGCGGTGACCGACCGGGACCGGTGCTGACATGCAGAACAGGACAAAGACTTAGGCAGCGGCCCGGCGCGGACAGTTCTTCCGTTCGCGCCGGCTCGTGACAATTGGTTAACCGGCCCGGCTGGGACAAATCGTTAACCGACGTCGGCGAGACAAATGGTTAACCGGCCCGGCCGGGACAAGTCGTTAACCAGACCCGAGCCGGCACTGCGGTAACCGACCGGGTCCGGTGCTGACGGGCAGAACAGGACAAAGACTTAGGCAGCAGCCCGGCGCGAACAGTTCTTCCGTTCCCCGGCTCGTGACGATTGGTTAACCGACCTCCGGTCCACCCTCCGAAAGTGCCGCCCCTCGGTCCGAACGTCGCTCCCAACACGTCCCCCGGCTGCTCCCCGCCGCGGGACCTTGTAGGTTTTGAATTCGGCGGAAGCCGTAGTTTTGGCCGAGCGCCATAACACGAGCCCTAGCCCCAGCCCAAGCCCTAACCCATATCCTAGCCCTAGCCCTAACCCTAACCCTAACCCCAGCCGTAACCCTAACCCAGGCCCTAACCCTAACGATAACCCTAACCCCCGCCCTAACCCTAAACCTAACCCCAGCCCTAACCCTGAACCTAACCCTAACCCTAGACCTAACCCCAGCCCTAACCCTAGCCCTGGCCCTAACCCTAACCCTAAACCTGGCCCGAACCCAATCCCCGGGCGGGCAATCGGTTTGCCCGACCGGGCCCTGGCAAATCGTTAACCAACGTCGGCGAGACAAATCGTTAACCAACGCCGGCGAGACAAATCGTTAACCAGCCCGGCCGGGACAAGTCGTTAACCAACCCTAATGCGGCGGGACTTGGAATAATTCCGACGTCTGCCGAGGACTGCGATGGGCGGTGCGACCTCCTGTAGTCTCGACGGAGGAGCCGCCCCTCGGCCGGCACGGCCCTCCGAAGACGTCCCCTCGCGGCCACCCGCCGAGGTATGACGCGTGCGGACCTGCCAGGAGCACAACCCAAACCTTAAAACTAACCCTGGCCATAGCACGAGCCCTAGCCCCAGCCCAAGCCCCAACCCATATCCTAGGCCTAGCCCTGACCCTAGCCCCAACCCTAGCCCTAACCCCAGCCCTAACCCTAAGGCTAACCCCCGCCCTAACCCGAGCCCTAGCCCCAACCCGAACGCTAAACCTAACCCTAACCCCAACCCCAACCCTAGCCCTAACCCCAGCCCTAACCCTAAAGCTAACCCCCGCCCTCACCCGAGCCCTAGCCCCAACCCGAACGCTAACCCTAACCCTAACCCCAACCCCAACCCTAACCCTAACCCTAACCCTAGCCCCAGCCCAAGCCCCAACCCATATCCTAGCCCTAGCCCTGACCCTAGCCCGAACCCTAACCCTAACCCTAACCCCAGCCCTAACCCTAAAGCTAACCCCAACCCTAACCCTAACCCTAGCCCCAACCCTAACGCTCACCCTAACCCCAGCCCTAACCCTAATCCTAACCCCAGCTCTAAGCCTAAGCCCCGCCCTAACCCGAGCCCTAACCCCAACCACAACCCTAACCCTAACCCTAACCCTGGCAAATCGTTAACCAACGTCGGCGAGACAAGTCGTTAACCAACGTCGGCGAGACAAGTCGTTAACCAGCCCGGCCGGGACAAGTCGTTAACCAACGTCGGCGAGACAAGTCGTTAACCAACGTCGGCGAGACAAGTCGTTAACCAGCCCGGCCGGGACAAGTCGTTAACCAGCCCGGCCGGGACAAGTCGTTAACCAACCCTAATGCGGCGGGACTTGGAATAATTCCGACGTCTGCCGAGGACTGCGATGGGCGGTGCGACCTCCTGTAGTCTCGACGGAGGAGCCGCCCCTCGGCCGGCACGGCCCTCCGAAGACGTCCCCTCGCGGCCACCCGCCGAGGTATGACGCGTGCGGACCTGCCAGGAGCACAACCCAAACCTTAAAACTAACCCTGGCCATAGCACGAGCCCTAGCCCCAGCCCAAGCCCCAACCCATATCCTAGGCCTAGCCCTGACCCTAGCCCCAACCCTAGCCCTAACCCCAGCCCTAACCCTAAGGCTAACCCCCGCCCTAACCCGAGCCCTAGCCCCAACCCGAACGCTAAACCTAACCCTAACCCCAACCCCAACCCTAGCCCTAACCCCAGCCCTAACCCTAAAGCTAACCCCCGCCCTCACCCGAGCCCTAGCCCCAACCCGAACGCTAACCCTAACCCTAACCCCAACCCCAACCCTAACCCTAACCCTAACCCTAGCCCCAGCCCAAGCCCCAACCCATATCCTAGCCCTAGCCCTGACCCTAGCCCGAACCCTAACCCTAACCCTAACCCCAGCCCTAACCCTAAAGCTAACCCCAACCCTAACCCTAACCCTAGCCCCAACCCTAACGCTCACCCTAACCCCAGCCCTAACCCTAATCCTAACCCCAGCTCTAAGCCTAAGCCCCGCCCTAACCCGAGCCCTAACCCCAACCACAACCCTAACCCTAACCCTAACCCTGGCAAATCGTTAACCAACGTCGGCGAGACAAGTCGTTAACCAACGTCGGCGAGACAAGTCGTTAACCAGCCCGGCCGGGACAAGTCGTTAACCAACGTCGGCGAGACAAGTCGTTAACCAACGTCGGCGAGACAAGTCGTTAACCAGCGTCGGCGAGACAAGTCGTTAACCAGCCCGGCCGGGACAAGTCGTTAACCAACCCTAATGCGGCGGGACTTGGAATAATTTCGACGTCTGCCGAGGACTGCGATGGGCGGTGCGATCTCCTGTAGTCCCGACGGAGGAGCCGCCCCTCGGCCGGCACGGCCCTCCGAAGACGTCCCCTCGCGGCCACCCGCCGAGGTATGACGCGTGCGGACCTGCCAGGAGCACAACCCAAACCTTAAAACTAACCCTGGCTATAGCACGAGCCCTAGCCCCAGCCCAAGCCCCAACCCATATCCTAGGCCTAGCCCTGACCCTAGACCCAACCCTAGCCCTAACCCCAGCCCTAACCCTAAAGCTAACCCCCGCCCTAACCCGAGCCCTAGCCCCAACCCGAACGCTAACCCTAACCCTAACACCAACCCCAACCCTAGCCCTAACCCCAGCCCTAACCCTAAAGCTAACCCCCGCCCTCACCCGAGCCCTAGCCCCAACCCGAACGCTAACCCTAACCCTAACCCCAACCCCAACCCTAACCCTAACCCTAACCCTAGCCCCAGCCCAAGCCCCAACCCATATCCTAGCCCTAGCCCTGACCCTAGCCCCAACCCTAACGCTAACCCTAACCCCAGCCCTAACCCTAACGCTAACCCTAATCCTAACCCCAGCTCTAAGCCTAACCCCCGCCCTAACCCGAGCCCTAACCCCAACCCCGACCCTAACCCTAACCCTGACCCTAACCCTAACCCTAACCCTAACCCTAACCCTAACCCTAACCCTAGCCCGAACCCAATCCCCGGGCGGGCAATCGGGTTGCCCGACCGGGCCCTGGCAAATCGTTAACCAACGTCGGCGAGACAAGTCGTTAACCAGCCCGGCCGGGACAAGTCGTTAACCAGCCCGGCCGGGACAAGTCGTTAACCAACCCTAATGCGGCGGGACTTGGAATAATTTCGACGTCTGCCGAGGACTGCGATGGGCGGTGCGACCTCCTGTAGTCCCGACGGAGGAGCCGCCCCTCGGCCGGCACGACCCTCGGAAGACGTCCCCTCGCGGCAAGCCAGCCGAGGTATGACGCGTGCGGACCTGCCAGGAGCACAACCCAAACCTTAAAACTAACCCTGGCCATAGCACGAGCCCTAGCCCCAGCCCAAGCCCCAACCCATATCCTAGCCCTAGCCCTGACCCTAGCCCCAACCCTAACCCTAACCCCAACCCTAACCCTAACCCCAGCCCTAACCCTAAAGCTAACCCCAACCCTAACCCTAACCCTAGCCCCAACCCTGACCTAACCCTAGCCCCAACCCTAACCCTAACCCTAACCCTAACCCTAACCCTAACCCTAACCCTAACCCTAACCCTAACCCTAACCCTAACCCTAACCCTAACCCTAACCCTAACCCTAACCCTAACCCTAACCCTAACCCTAACCCTAGCCCGAACCCAATCCCCGGGCGGGCAATCGGGTTGCCCGACCGGGCCCTGGCAAATCGTTAACCAACGGCGGCGAGACAAGTCGTTAACCAGCCCTGCCGGGACAAGTCGTTAACCAACGTCGGCGAGACAAGTCGTTAACCAGCCCGGCCGGGACAAGTCGTTAACCAACCCTAATGCGGCGGGACTTGGAATAATTCCGACGTCTGCCGAGGACTGCGATGGGCGGTGCGACCTCCTGTAGTCCCGACGGAGGAGCCGCCCCTCGGCCGGCACGGCCCTCCGAAGACGCCCCCTCGCGGCAGCCCGCCGAGCTATGGCGCGCGGGGACCTGCCAGGAGCACAAGCCAAACCTTAACCCTAACCCTGGCACTAACCCTAACCCTAACCCTGACGCCAGCCCTAACCCTAACACTAGCCCTAACTAACCCTAACCCTCACCCTCACCCTAAAACGCCCAGTCTTTGTAACTGGGCGTACGTCGGTCCCGCAGCGGCGCGCGGCTAATTCGCCCCTGGACCTGCTAGCACCTTCTGCGAATACCGGCGAAGACGCTGACCCAGCCAGCCAGCCAGCCAGCCAACGCGCTCGTCTGTGCCGGCACACTGCAGCTCGGCAACCGGGGAGCCCACAGCCAAGCCCTCGCGAGGCTGCTGTAGCTGGCCCACCCACCCACCTCCCCCAAAGACGGGTCGTGTGGGAGCCAGGTGTCCGGACCCGGGCTGCGGTTAACCATTTACCCGCGTGCAATTCGTTAACCGACTCTGCTTCGGAAGTCCCGATGCGGGACGGATTTGCCGGCCGCTGCCGGCCCGGAGTTCCAGAGACCCGGCCGCCGGGGTCAGATTCGGCCGCCCCTTTGACACATGCAATTTCTGTACGGGGGCATTGGCGGGGTTCCCGGAGATATATGGGGAGGCGTTTTTCTCGACCACCTAGGAGTGGTCGACAGGCGGTACGGGCCTCCCCACTTCGTTAACCCGGGCCGCGCGGCGGCATTTACGGGCGAACGGCGACTTCGCCCGTCCGTCCGGCCGGACGGATTTTCCCACCGATTCCCGCTGGCGGAAGTCCGCATGGGGACCGATTCGGTGGCCTCTGCCGGCCGGGGGGTCGCCCTCCTCGGGCAGCCTGCCGGTGCCCGGGCCGCCGAGTCGGAACCTTGGCCGAATGAATTTCGGACAAATGCCCCGATGCGGAAGTCCGTAAGGGGGCCGATTCGGAGGGCTGTGCCGGCCGGCCGGCCGGCCGGCGACACTTTCGGCCGGACCACCGGAGCTCCCCGCGAGTCCCGACTCCGAGACTTGGAGTCCCGGGCGGGCGGGCGGGAGCCACGGTCGAGGCGCGGCATCCGTCCACGGTGGGACCACCACCAGCGGAGGGCCGCCCGTCGACCGAGGCGAGCTAGCTCCGGTCGAACGCAGCGGCGCCGGTTAACGAAGAGGCGCCTGAATTTACCGCCCACACCGACAACACTAATTATGCCCATCGGCGCGCCGCCAAGTCGGCTGGGCAACTCGTTAACCAACCCGATCTGCGCGCAG
>NW_026781442.1:272500-280000 GCF_030144855.1 Hypanus sabinus | reverse complement strand
AAATCCATACGGGCGACCTTGGGAAGCGTGCGGAAATACCGCCGCGCGGCCCGGGTTAACGAAGTGGGGAGGCCCGTAACGCCCGTCGACCACTCCTAAGTGGTCGAGAAAAACGCCTCCCCGTAAATCTCCGGAAACCCCGCCAATGCCCCCGTACAGAAATTGCATGTGTCAAAGGGGCGGCCGTATCTGACCCCGGCTGCCGAGCCTCTGGAACTCCTGCCCGGCTACGACCCTCAAATCCGACCCGCATCCAGACTTCCGGAGCGGACTCAGTTAACGAATTGCCACCGGGCAACTGGTTAACCGGCAGTTCTCGGACGGCTCGTTAGCCGTGCCGACCGACCCCCCCGGCCGTGCGGTGGAGCAAGACAACAGTCCCCGGGCGGGCAATCGAGTTCCCGACCGGGCCCTGGCAGATCGTTAACCGGCCCGACCGGGACAAGTCGTTAACCAACTTCGGCGTGACAAATGGTTAACCGGCCCGGCCGGGACAAGTCGTTAACCAACTTCGGCGTGACAAATGGTTAACCGGCCCGGCCGGGACAAGTCGTTAACCGACGTCGGCGTGACAAATGGTTAACCGGCCGGGCCGGGACAAGTCGTTAACCAGACCCGAGCCGGCACTTCGGTAACCGACCGGGTCCGGTGCTGTCATGCAGAACAGGACAGAGACTTAGGCAGCGGCCCGGCGCGGACAGTTCTTCCGTTCGCCGGCTCGGTGACAATTGGTTAACCGACCGGGCTCAGGCAAATCGTTAACCGACGTCGGCGAGACAAATGGTTAACCGGCTCGGCCGGGACAAGTCGTTAACCAACTTCGGCGTGACAAATGGTTAACCGGCCCGGCCGGGACAAGTCGTTAACCAGACCCCAGCAGGCACTGCGGTAACCGACCGGGTCCGGTGCTGACATGCAGAACAGGACAAAGACTTGGGCAGCGGCCCGGCGCGGACAGTTCTTCCGTTCGCCGGCTCGGTGACAATTGGTTAACCGACCGGGCTCAGGCAAATCGTTAACCGACGTCGGCGAGACAAATGGTTAACCGGCTCGGCCGGGACAAGTCGTTAACCAACTTCGGCGTGACAAATGGTTAACCGGCCCGACCGGGACAAGTCGTTAACCAGACCCCAGCCGGCACTTCGGTAACCGACCGGGTCCGGTGCTGTCATGCAGAACAGGACAGAGACTTAGGCAGCGGCCCGGCGCGGACAGTTCTTCCGTTCGCCGGCTCGGTGACAATTGGTTAACCGACCGGGCTCAGGCAAATCGTTAACCGACGTCGGCGAGACAAATGGTTAACCGGCTCGGCCGGGACAAGTCGTTAACCAACTTCGGCGTGACAAATGGTTAACCGGCCCGGCCGGGACAAGTCGTTAACCAGACCCCAGCAGGCACTGCGGTAACCGACCGGGTCCGGTGCTGACATGCAGAACAGGACAAAGACTTGGGCAGCGGCCCGGCGCGGACAGTTCTTCCGTTCGCCGGCTCGGTGACAATTGGTTAACCGACCGGGCTCAGGCAAATCGTTAACCGACGTCCGCGAGACAAATGGTTAACCGGCTCGGCCGGGACAAGTCGTTAACCAACTTCGGCGTGACAAATGGTTAACCGGCCCGACCGGGACAAGTCGTTAACCAGACCCCAGCCGGCACTTCGGTAACCGACCGGGTCCGGTGCTGTCATGCAGAACAGGACAGAGACTTAGGCAGCGGCCCGGCGCGGACAGTTCTTCCGTTCGCCGGCTCGGTGACAATTGGTTAACCGACCGGGCTCAGGCAAATCGTTAACCGACGTCGGCGAGACAAATGGTTAACCGGCTCGGCCGGGACAAGTCGTTAACCAACTTCGGCGTGACAAATGGTTAACCGGCCCGGCCGGGACAAGTCGTTAACCAGACCACAGCCGGCACTGCGGTAACCGACCGGGTCCGGTGCTGACATGCAGAACAGGACAGAGACTTAGGCAGCGGCCCGGCGCGGACAGTTCTTCCGTTCGCCGGCTCGTGACAATTGGTTAACCGACCGGGCTCAGGCAAATCGTTAACCGACTTCGGCGAGACAAATGGTTAACCGGCCCGGCCGGGACAAGTCGTTAACCAGACCCGAGCCGGCACTGCGGTGACCGACCGGGACCGGTGCTGACATGCAGAACAGGACAAAGACTTGGGCAGCGGCCCGGCGCGGACAGTTCTTCCGTTCGCCGGCTCGGTGACAATTGGTTAACCGACCGGGCTCAGGCAAATCGTTAACCGACGTCGGCGAGACAAATGGTTAACCGGCCCGGCCGGGACAAGTCGTTAACCAGACCCGAGCCGGCACTGCGGTGACCGACCGGGACCGGTGCTGACATGCAGAACAGGACAAAGACTTGGGCAGCGGCCCGGCGCGGACAGTTCTTCCGTTCGCGCCGGCTCGTGACAATTGGTTAACCGGCCCGGCTGGGACAAATCGTTAACCGACGTCGGCGAGACAAATGGTTAACCGGCTCGGCCGGGACAAGTCGTTAACCAACTTCGGCGTGACAAATGGTTAACCGGCCCGGCCGGGACAAGTCGTTAACCAGACCCCAGCAGGCACTGCGGTAACCGACCGGGTCCGGTGCTGACATGCAGAACAGGACAAAGACTTGGGCAGCGGCCCGGCGCGGACAGTTCTTCCGTTCGCCGGCTCGGTGACAATTGGTTAACCGACCGGGCTCAGGCAAATCCTTAACCGACGTCGGCGAGACAAATGGTTAACCGGCTCGGCCGGGACAAGTCGTTAACCAACTTCGGCGTGACAAATGGTTAACCGGCCCGGCCGGGACAAGTCGTTAACCAGACCCCAGCCGGCACTGCGGTAACCGACCGGGTCCGGTGCTGACATGCAGAACAGGACAGAGACTTAGGCAGCGGCCCGGCGCGGACAGTTCTTCCGTTCGCCGGCTCGTGACAATTGGTTAACCGACCGGGCTCAGGCAAATCGTTAACCGACTTCGGCGAGACAAATGGTTAACCGGCCCGGCCGGGACAAGTCGTTAACCAGACCCGAGCCGGCACTGCGGTGACCGACCGGGACCGGTGCTGACATGCAGAACAGGACAAAGACTTAGGCAGCGGCCCGGCGCGGACAGTTCTTCCGTTCGCGCCGGCTCGTGACAATTGGTTAACCGGCCCGGCTGGGACAAATCGTTAACCGACGTCGGCGAGACAAATGGTTAACCGGCCCGGCCGGGACAAGTCGTTAACCAGACCCGAGCCGGCACTGCGGTAACCGACCGGGTCCGGTGCTGACGGGCAGAACAGGACAAAGACTTAGGCAGCAGCCCGGCGCGAACAGTTCTTCCGTTCCCCGGCTCGTGACGATTGGTTAACCGACCTCCGGTCCACCCTCCGAAAGTGCCGCCCCTCGGTCCGAACGTCGCTCCCAACACGTCCCCCGGCTGCTCCCCGCCGCGGGACCTTGTAGGTTTTGAATTCGGCGGAAGCCGTAGTTTTGGCCGAGCGCCATAACACGAGCCCTAGCCCCAGCCCAAGCCCTAACCCATATCCTAGCCCTAGCCCTAACCCTAACCCTAACCCCAGCCGTAACCCTAACCCAGGCCCTAACCCTAACGATAACCCTAACCCCCGCCCTAACCCTAAACCTAACCCCAGCCCTAACCCTGAACCTAACCCTAACCCTAGACCTAACCCCAGCCCTAACCCTAGCCCTGGCCCTAACCCTAACCCTAAACCTGGCCCGAACCCAATCCCCGGGCGGGCAATCGGTTTGCCCGACCGGGCCCTGGCAAATCGTTAACCAACGTCGGCGAGACAAATCGTTAACCAACGCCGGCGAGACAAATCGTTAACCAGCCCGGCCGGGACAAGTCGTTAACCAACCCTAATGCGGCGGGACTTGGAATAATTCCGACGTCTGCCGAGGACTGCGATGGGCGGTGCGACCTCCTGTAGTCTCGACGGAGGAGCCGCCCCTCGGCCGGCACGGCCCTCCGAAGACGTCCCCTCGCGGCCACCCGCCGAGGTATGACGCGTGCGGACCTGCCAGGAGCACAACCCAAACCTTAAAACTAACCCTGGCCATAGCACGAGCCCTAGCCCCAGCCCAAGCCCCAACCCATATCCTAGGCCTAGCCCTGACCCTAGCCCCAACCCTAGCCCTAACCCCAGCCCTAACCCTAAGGCTAACCCCCGCCCTAACCCGAGCCCTAGCCCCAACCCGAACGCTAAACCTAACCCTAACCCCAACCCCAACCCTAGCCCTAACCCCAGCCCTAACCCTAAAGCTAACCCCCGCCCTCACCCGAGCCCTAGCCCCAACCCGAACGCTAACCCTAACCCTAACCCCAACCCCAACCCTAACCCTAACCCTAACCCTAGCCCCAGCCCAAGCCCCAACCCATATCCTAGCCCTAGCCCTGACCCTAGCCCGAACCCTAACCCTAACCCTAACCCCAGCCCTAACCCTAAAGCTAACCCCAACCCTAACCCTAACCCTAGCCCCAACCCTAACGCTCACCCTAACCCCAGCCCTAACCCTAATCCTAACCCCAGCTCTAAGCCTAAGCCCCGCCCTAACCCGAGCCCTAACCCCAACCACAACCCTAACCCTAACCCTAACCCTGGCAAATCGTTAACCAACGTCGGCGAGACAAGTCGTTAACCAACGTCGGCGAGACAAGTCGTTAACCAGCCCGGCCGGGACAAGTCGTTAACCAACGTCGGCGAGACAAGTCGTTAACCAACGTCGGCGAGACAAGTCGTTAACCAGCCCGGCCGGGACAAGTCGTTAACCAGCCCGGCCGGGACAAGTCGTTAACCAACCCTAATGCGGCGGGACTTGGAATAATTCCGACGTCTGCCGAGGACTGCGATGGGCGGTGCGACCTCCTGTAGTCTCGACGGAGGAGCCGCCCCTCGGCCGGCACGGCCCTCCGAAGACGTCCCCTCGCGGCCACCCGCCGAGGTATGACGCGTGCGGACCTGCCAGGAGCACAACCCAAACCTTAAAACTAACCCTGGCCATAGCACGAGCCCTAGCCCCAGCCCAAGCCCCAACCCATATCCTAGGCCTAGCCCTGACCCTAGCCCCAACCCTAGCCCTAACCCCAGCCCTAACCCTAAGGCTAACCCCCGCCCTAACCCGAGCCCTAGCCCCAACCCGAACGCTAAACCTAACCCTAACCCCAACCCCAACCCTAGCCCTAACCCCAGCCCTAACCCTAAAGCTAACCCCCGCCCTCACCCGAGCCCTAGCCCCAACCCGAACGCTAACCCTAACCCTAACCCCAACCCCAACCCTAACCCTAACCCTAACCCTAGCCCCAGCCCAAGCCCCAACCCATATCCTAGCCCTAGCCCTGACCCTAGCCCGAACCCTAACCCTAACCCTAACCCCAGCCCTAACCCTAAAGCTAACCCCAACCCTAACCCTAACCCTAGCCCCAACCCTAACGCTCACCCTAACCCCAGCCCTAACCCTAATCCTAACCCCAGCTCTAAGCCTAAGCCCCGCCCTAACCCGAGCCCTAACCCCAACCACAACCCTAACCCTAACCCTAACCCTGGCAAATCGTTAACCAACGTCGGCGAGACAAGTCGTTAACCAACGTCGGCGAGACAAGTCGTTAACCAGCCCGGCCGGGACAAGTCGTTAACCAACGTCGGCGAGACAAGTCGTTAACCAACGTCGGCGAGACAAGTCGTTAACCAGCCCGGCCGGGACAAGTCGTTAACCAGCCCGGCCGGGACAAGTCGTTAACCAACCCTAATGCGGCGGGACTTGGAATAATTTCGACGTCTGCCGAGGACTGCGATGGGCGGTGCGATCTCCTGTAGTCCCGACGGAGGAGCCGCCCCTCGGCCGGCACGGCCCTCCGAAGACGTCCCCTCGCGGCCACCCGCCGAGGTATGACGCGTGCGGACCTGCCAGGAGCACAACCCAAACCTTAAAACTAACCCTGGCTATAGCACGAGCCCTAGCCCCAGCCCAAGCCCCAACCCATATCCTAGGCCTAGCCCTGACCCTAGACCCAACCCTAGCCCTAACCCCAGCCCTAACCCTAAAGCTAACCCCCGCCCTAACCCGAGCCCTAGCCCCAACCCGAACGCTAACCCTAACCCTAACACCAACCCCAACCCTAGCCCTAACCCCAGCCCTAACCCTAAAGCTAACCCCCGCCCTCACCCGAGCCCTAGCCCCAACCCGAACGCTAACCCTAACCCTAACCCCAACCCCAACCCTAACCCTAACCCTAACCCTAGCCCCAGCCCAAGCCCCAACCCATATCCTAGCCCTAGCCCTGACCCTAGCCCCAACCCTAACGCTAACCCTAACCCCAGCCCTAACCCTAACGCTAACCCTAATCCTAACCCCAGCTCTAAGCCTAACCCCCGCCCTAACCCGAGCCCTAACCCCAACCCCGACCCTAACCCTAACCCTGACCCTAACCCTAACCCTAACCCTAACCCTAACCCTAACCCTAACCCTAGCCCGAACCCAATCCCCGGGCGGGCAATCGGGTTGCCCGACCGGGCCCTGGCAAATCGTTAACCAACGTCGGCGAGACAAGTCGTTAACCAGCCCGGCCGGGACAAGTCGTTAACCAGCCCGGCCGGGACAAGTCGTTAACCAACCCTAATGCGGCGGGACTTGGAATAATTTCGACGTCTGCCGAGGACTGCGATGGGCGGTGCGACCTCCTGTAGTCCCGACGGAGGAGCCGCCCCTCGGCCGGCACGACCCTCGGAAGACGTCCCCTCGCGGCAAGCCAGCCGAGGTATGACGCGTGCGGACCTGCCAGGAGCACAACCCAAACCTTAAAACTAACCCTGGCCATAGCACGAGCCCTAGCCCCAGCCCAAGCCCCAACCCATATCCTAGCCCTAGCCCTGACCCTAGCCCCAACCCTAACCCTAACCCCAACCCTAACCCTAACCCCAGCCCTAACCCTAAAGCTAACCCCAACCCTAACCCTAACCCTAGCCCCAACCCTGACCCTAACCCTAACCCTAGCCCCAACCCTAACCCTAACCCTAACCCTAACCCTAACCCTAACCCTAACCCTAACCCTAACCCTAACCCTAACCCTAACCCTAACCCTAACCCTAACCCTAACCCTAACCCTAACCCTAACCCTAACCCTAACCCTAGCCCGAACCCAATCCCCGGGCGGGCAATCGGGTTGCCCGACCGGGCCCTGGCAAATCGTTAACCAACGGCGGCGAGACAAGTCGTTAACCAGCCCTGCCGGGACAAGTCGTTAACCAACGTCGGCGAGACAAGTCGTTAACCAGCCCGGCCGGGACAAGTCGTTAACCAACCCTAATGCGGCGGGACTTGGAATAATTCCGACGTCTGCCGAGGACTGCGATGGGCGGTGCGACCTCCTGTAGTCCCGACGGAGGAGCCGCCCCTCGGCCGGCACGGCCCTCCGAAGACGCCCCCTCGCGGCAGCCCGCCGAGCTATGGCGCGCGGGGACCTGCCAGGAGCACAAGCCAAACCTTAACCCTAACC
>NW_026781442.1:250000-260000 GCF_030144855.1 Hypanus sabinus | reverse complement strand
GCTGGTTCCCACACAAGTCTCCGTCACACAAAGTGCGTGCTCCCCTCCTAAAAAGGCTTTTGGCTACCCGTCGGTCTGCCGGCCGTCGCCCACGGTTCCCGCTCAGACCCTGTCCGGAGCCCCTGGCGCGTCCTCGGACTTCCCGTCTGCCTTCACCTCGGTAAGCATTCAAAAGCCTTTTCTGTCTATAAATCACTGTAAGTCGGAGCTCGCCTGGCCTCCCGCTTACTGAGTCCGAAATAACCCCCGAAGGTTCACTTCGGCCTCCGCACTGTGTGTGTTGTGTTGTCTGTCTGTCTCGTGTGTCAACCGTACCACTGGAAATCCGTCTAAGTGCCTCTGGAAAACGTGTTCCCGAAAATCTCCGGGAACCCCGCCAATGCCCCCGTACAGAAATTGCATGTGTCAAGTCGGCGGGACGCCTGCCGGAAGTCCTGCCGGGCAGGTCGTACCTTGGCCCGGCCAGGCGGGGCAAATGCAACCTTCATAGCGCTCTCCGGGCCTAACTGGTTAACCGGCGCCGCGACTGACCGTACAACAATGACGTGTGTCAAACCGGCGGTAAGACGCCCGGAGCTCACGCCGGCCTCGTCGCACCTCGGGCCCGCCCGACGGGCTGGATCCGACCTTCACAGACTTCCGCCGTCAATTGGTTAACCGGCGCGGCGCCGGGAGCACGCGCCTCTGTCGGCGGTCGGCCCTCCGGTAGTGCCGCCGTGCATCGTCCGCTTCGGCCGGCAGCAGGGCCCCGAATCAGCCTTCATTCCGACTTCCGAGTTGGAATAATTTCGACTTCTGCCAAGGTCTCGGATCGGCGGTGGGACCTGCGGTAGTCCCACCGAAAATGCCGCCCCTCGGCCGGCACGGCCCTCCGAATACGTCCCCTCGCGGCTCACCGCAGCGGGACTTTGTCAGATTTTCGATCGGGCCGTAGCCCTATTTTTGGCGGAGGGACCTGCGGTAGTCCCACCGAAAATGCCGCCCCTCGGCCGGCACGACCCTCCGAATTCGTCCCCTCGCGTCTCCCCGCCGCGGGACTTTGTCAGAAAATCATTCGGGCAAGGTTTCGATTCGGCGGCCCGAGCACCGGTAGTCAGCCCGTATATGCTGCCCCTCGGTCGGCTTGGGCCTGCGGATACGTCCCGCTGACTGACTTCCGCCATTGGGAATTCGTCCGAAAATCCATACGGGCGACCTTGGGAAGCGTGCGGAAATACCGCCGCGCGGCCCGGGTTAACGAAGTGGGGAGGCCCGTAACGCCCGTCGACCACTCCTAAGTGGTCGAGAAAAACGCCTCCCCGTAAATCTCCGGAAACCCCGCCAATGCCCCCGTACAGAAATTGCATGTGTCAAAGGGGCGGCCGTATCTGACCCCGGCTGCCGAGCCTCTGGAACTCCTGCCCGGCTACGACCCTCAAATCCGACCCGCATCCAGACTTCCGGAGCGGACTCAGTTAACGAATTGCCACCGGGCAACTGGTTAACCGGCAGTTCTCGGACGGCTCGTTAGCCGTGCCGACCGACCCCCCCGGCCGTGCGGTGGAGCAAGACAACAGTCCCCGGGCGGGCAATCGAGTTCCCGACCGGGCCCTGGCAGATCGTTAACCGGCCCGACCGGGACAAGTCGTTAACCAACTTCGGCGTGACAAATGGTTAACCGGCCCGGCCGGGACAAGTCGTTAACCAACTTCGGCGTGACAAATGGTTAACCGGCCCGGCCGGGACAAGTCGTTAACCGACGTCGGCGTGACAAATGGTTAACCGGCCGGGCCGGGACAAGTCGTTAACCAGACCCGAGCCGGCACTTCGGTAACCGACCGGGTCCGGTGCTGTCATGCAGAACAGGACAGAGACTTAGGCAGCGGCCCGGCGCGGACAGTTCTTCCGTTCGCCGGCTCGGTGACAATTGGTTAACCGACCGGGCTCAGGCAAATCGTTAACCGACGTCGGCGAGACAAATGGTTAACCGGCTCGGCCGGGACAAGTCGTTAACCAACTTCGGCGTGACAAATGGTTAACCGGCCCGGCCGGGACAAGTCGTTAACCAGACCCCAGCAGGCACTGCGGTAACCGACCGGGTCCGGTGCTGACATGCAGAACAGGACAAAGACTTGGGCAGCGGCCCGGCGCGGACAGTTCTTCCGTTCGCCGGCTCGGTGACAATTGGTTAACCGACCGGGCTCAGGCAAATCGTTAACCGACGTCGGCGAGACAAATGGTTAACCGGCTCGGCCGGGACAAGTCGTTAACCAACTTCGGCGTGCCAAATGGTTAACCGGCCCGGCCGGGACAAGTCGTTAACCAGACCCCAGCAGGCACTGCGGTAACCGACCGGGTCCGGTGCTGACATGCAGAACAGGACAAAGACTTGGGCAGCGGCCCGGCGCGGACAGTTCTTCCGTTCGCCGGCTCGGTGACAATTGGTTAACCGACCGGGCTCAGGCAAATCGTTAACCGACGTCGGCGAGACAAATGGTTAACCGGCTCGGCCGGGACAAGTCGTTAACCAACTTCGGCGTGACAAATGGTTAACCGGCCCGGCCGGGACAAGTCGTTAACCAGACCCCAGCAGGCACTGCGGTAACCGACCGGGTCCGGTGCTGACATGCAGAACAGGACAGAGACTTGGGCAGCGGCCCGGCGCGGACAGTTCTTCCGTTCGCCGGCTCGGTGACAATTGGTTAACCGACCGGGCTCAGGCAAATCGTTAACCGACGTCGGCGAGACAAATGGTTAACCGGCTCGGCCGGGACAAGTCGTTAACCGACGTCGGCGTGACAAATGGTTAACCGGCCGGGCCGGGACAAGTCGTTAACCAGACCCGAGCCGGCACTTCGGTAACCGACCCGGTCCGGTGCTGTCATGCAGAACAGGACAGAGACTTAGGCAGCGGCCCGGCGCGGACAGTTCTTCCGTTCGCCGGCTCGGTGACAATTGGTTAACCGACCGGGCTCAGGCAAATCGTTAACCGACGTCGGCGAGACAAATGGTTAACCGGCTCGGCCGGGACAAGTCGTTAACCAACTTCGGCGTGACAAATGGTTAACCGGCCCGGCCGGGACAAGTCGTTAACCAGACCCCAGCAGGCACTGCGGTAACCGACCGGGTCCGGTGCTGACATGCAGAACAGGACAGAGACTTGGGCAGCGGCCCGGCGCGGACAGTTCTTCCGTTCGCCGGCTCGGTGACAATTGGTTAACCGACCGGGCTCAGGCAAATCGTTAACCGACGTCGGCGAGACAAATGGTTAACCGGCTCGGCCGGGACAAGTCGTTAACCAACTTCGGCGTGACAAATGGTTAACCGGCCCGGCCGGGACAAGTCGTTAACCAGACCCCAGCCGGCACTGCGGTAACCGACCGGGTCCGGTGCTGACACGCAGAACAGGACAGAGACTTAGGCAGCGGCCCGGCGCGGACAGTTCTTCCGTTCGCCGGCTCGTGACAATTGGTTAACCGACCGGGCTCAGGCAAATCGTTAACCGACGTCGGCGTGACAAATGGTTAACCGGCCCGGCCGGGACAAGTCGTTAACCAGTCCCGAGCCGGCTCTGCGGTAACCGACCGGGTCCGGTGCTGACGGGCAGAACAGGACAAAGACTTAGGCAGCAGCCCGGCGCGAACAGTTCTTCCGTTCCCCGGCTCGTGACGATTGGTTAACCGACCTCCGGTCCACCCTCCGAAAGTGCCGCCCCTCGGTCCGAACGTCGCTCCCAACACGTCCCCCGGCTGCTCCCCGCCGCGGGACCTTGTAGGTTTTGAATTCGGCGGAAGCCGTAGTTTTGGCCGAGCGCCATAACACGAGCCCTAGCCCCAGCCCAAGCCCTAACCCATATCCTAGCCCTAGCCCTAACCCTAACCCTAACCCCAGCCGTAACCCTAACCCAGGCCCTAACCCTAACGCTAACCCTAACCCCCGCCCTAACCCTAAACCTAACCCCAGCCCTAACCCTGAACCTAACCCTAACCCTAGACCTAACCCCAGCCCTAACCCTAGCCCTGGCCCTAACCCTAACCCTAAACCTGGCCCGAACCCAATCCCCGGGCGGGCAATCGGTTTGCCCGACCGGGCCCTGGCAAATCGTTAACCAACGTCGGCGAGACAAATCGTTAACCAACGCCGGCGAGACAAATCGTTAACCAGCCCGGCCGGGACAAGTCGTTAACCAACCCTAATGCGGCCGGACTTGGAATAATTCCGACGTCTGCCGAGGACTGCGATGGGCGGTGCGACCTCCTGTAGTCCCGACGGAGGAGCCGCCCCTCGGCCGGCACGACCCTCGGAAGACGTCCCCTCGCGGCAAGCCAGCCGAGGTATGACGCGTGCGGACCTGCCAGGAGCACAACCCAAACCTTAAAACTAACCCTGGCCATAGCACGAGCCCTAGCCCCAGCCCAAGCCCCAACCCATATCCTAGCCCTAGCCCCAGCCCAAGCCCCAACCCATATCCTAGCCCTAGCCCTGACCCTAGCCCTAACCCCAACCCTAACCCTAACCCCAGCCCTAACCCTAAAGCTAACCCCAACCCTAACCCTAACCCTAGCCCCAACCCTGACCCTAACCCTAACCCTAGCCCCAACCCTAACCCTAACCCTAACCCTAACCCTAACCCTAACCCTAACCCTAACCCTAACCCTAACCCTAACCCTAACCCTAACCCTAACCCTAACCCTAACCCTAACCCTAACCCTAGCCCGAACCCAATCCCCGGGCGGGCAATCGGGTTGCCCGAACGGGCCCTGGCAAATCGTTAACCAGCCCGGCCGGGACAAGTCGTTAACCAGCCCGGCCGGGACAAGTCGTTAACCAACGTCGGCGAGACAAATGGTTAACCGGCTCGGCCGGGACAAGTCGTTAACCAACTTCGGCGTGACAAATGGTTAACCGGCCCGGCCGGGACAAGTCGTTAACCAGACCCCAGCCGGCACTGCGGTAACCGACCGGGTCCGGTGCTGACACGCAGAACAGGACAGAGACTTAGGCAGCGGCCCGGCGCGGACAGTTCTTCCGTTCGCCGGCTCGTGACAATTGGTTAACCGACCGGGCTCAGGCAAATCGTTAACCGACGTCGGCGAGACAAATGGTTAACCGGCCCGGCCGGGACAAGTCGTTAACCAGTCCCGAGCCGGCTCTGCGGTAACCGACCGGGTCCGGTGCTGACGGGCAGAACAGGACAAAGACTTAGGCAGCAGCCCGGCGCGAACAGTTCTTCCGTTCCCCGGCTCGTGACGATTGGTTAACCGACCTCCGGTCCACCCTCCGAAAGTGCCGCCCCTCGGTCCGAACGTCGCTCCCAACACGTCCCCCGGCTGCTCCCCGCCGCGGGACCTTGTAGGTTTTGAATTCGGCGGAAGCCGTAGTTTTGGCCGAGCGCCATAACACGAGCCCTAGCCCCAGCCCAAGCCCTAACCCATATCCTAGCCCTAGCCCTAACCCTAACCCTAACCCCAGCCGTAACCCTAACCCAGGCCCTAACCCTAACGCTAACCCTAACCCCCGCCCTAACCCTAAACCTAACCCCAGCCCTAACCCTGAACCTAACCCTAACCCTAGACCTAACCCCAGCCCTAACCCTAGCCCTGGCCCTAACCCTAACCCTAAACCTGGCCCGAACCCAATCCCCGGGCGGGCAATCGGTTTGCCCGACCGGGCCCTGGCAAATCGTTAACCAACGTCGGCGAGACAAATCGTTAACCAACGCCGGCGAGACAAATCGTTAACCAGCCCGGCCGGGACAAGTCGTTAACCAACCCTAATGCGGCGGGACTTGGAATAATTCCGACGTCTGCCGAGGACTGCGATGGGCGGTGCGACCTCCTGTAGTCCCGACGGAGGAGCCGCCCCTCGGCCGGCACGGCCCTCCGAAGACGTCCCCTCGCGGCCACCCGCCGAGGTATGACGCGTGCGGTCCTGCCAGGAGCACAACCCAAACCTTAAAACTAACCCTGGCCATAGCACGAGCCCTAGCCCCAGCCCAAGCCCCAACCCATATCCTAGGCCTAGCCCTGACCCTAGCCCCAACCCTAGCCCTAACCCCAGCCCTAACCCTAAAGCTAACCCCCGCCCTAACCCGAGCCCTAGCCCCAACCCGAACGCTAAACCTAACCCTAACCCCAACCCCAACCCTAGCCCTAACCCCAGCCCTAACCCTAAAGCTAACCCCCGCCCTCACCCGAGCCCTAGCCCCAACCCGAACGCTAACCCTAACCCTAACCCCAACCCCAACCCTAACCCTAACCCTAACCCTAGCCCCAGCCCAAGCCCCAACCCATATCCTAGCCCTAGCCCTGACCCTAGCCCGAACCCTAACCCTAACCCTAACCCCAGCCCTAACCCTAAAGCTAACCCCAACCCTAACCCTAACCCTAGCCCCAACCCTAACGCTCACCCTAACCCCAGCCCTAACCCTAATCCTAACCCCAGCTCTAAGCCTAAGCCCCGCCCTAACCCGAGCCCTAACCCCAACCACAACCCTAACCCTAACCCTAACCCTAGCCCGAACCCAATCCCCGGGCGGGCAATCGGGTTGCCCGCCCGGGCCCTGGCAAATCGTTAACCAACGTCGGCGAGACAAGTCGTTAACCAGCCCGGCCGGGACAAGTCGTTAACCAACGTCGGCGAGACAAGTCGTTAACCAACGTCGGCGAGACAAGTCGTTAACCAGCCCGGCCGGGACAAGTCGTTAACCAACCCTAATGCGGCGGGACTTGGAATAATTTCGACGTCTGCCGAGGACTGCGATGGGCGGTGCGATCTCCTGTAGTCCCGACGGAGGAGCCGCCCCTCGGCCGGCACGGCCCTCCGAAGACGTCCCCTCGCGGCCACCCGCCGAGGTATGACGCGTGCGGACCTGCCAGGAGCACAACCCAAACCTTAAAACTAACCCTGGCTATAGCACGAGCCCTAGCCCCAGCCCAAGCCCCAACCCATATCCTAGGCCTAGCCCTGACCCTAGACCCAACCCTAGCCCTAACCCCAGCCCTAACCCTAAAGCTAACCCCCGCCCTAACCCGAGCCCTAGCCCCAACCCGAACGCTAACCCTAACCCTGACCCTAACCCTAACCCTAACCCTAACCCTAACCCTAACCCTAACCCTAACCCTAACCCTAACCCTAACCCTAACCCTAACCCTAACCCTAACCCTAACCCTAACCCTAGCCCGAACCCAATCCCCGGGCGGGCAATCGGGTTGCCCGACCGGGCCCTGGCAAATCGTTAACCAACGTCGGCGAGACAAGTCGTTAACCAGCCCGGCCGGGACAAGTCGTTAACCAACGTCGGCGAGACAAGTCGTTAACCAGCCCGGCCGGGACAAGTCGTTAACCAACGTCGGCGAGACAAGTCGTTAACCAGCCCGGCCGGGACAAGTCGTTAACCAACCCTAATGCGGCGGGACTTGGAATAATTTCGACGTCTGCCGAGGACTGCGATGGGCGGTGCGACCTCCTGTAGTCCCGACGGAGGAGCCGCCCCTCGGCCGGCACGACCCTCGGAAGACGTCCCCTCGCGGCCACCCGCCGAGGTATGACGCGTGCGGTCCTGCCAGGAGCACAACCCAAACCTTAAAACTAACCCTGGCCATAGCACGAGCCCTAGCCCCAGCCCAAGCCCCAACCCATATCCTAGGCCTAGCCCTGACCCTAGCCCCAACCCTAGCCCTAACCCCAGCCCTAACCCTAAAGCTAACCCCCGCCCTAACCCGAGCCCTAGCCCCAACCCGAACGCTAAACCTAACCCTAACCCCAACCCCAACCCTAGCCCTAACCCCAGCCCTAACCCTAAAGCTAACCCCCGCCCTCACCCGAGCCCTAGCCCCAACCCGAACGCTAACCCTAACCCTAACCCCAACCCCAACCCTAACCCTAACCCTAACCCTAGCCCCAGCCCAAGCCCCAACCCATATCCTAGCCCTAGCCCTGACCCTAGCCCGAACCCTAACCCTAACCCTAACCCCAGCCCTAACCCTAAAGCTAACCCCAACCCTAACCCTAACCCTAGCCCCAACCCTAACGCTCACCCTAACCCCAGCCCTAACCCTAATCCTAACCCCAGCTCTAAGCCTAAGCCCCGCCCTAACCCGAGCCCTAACCCCAACCCTAACCCTAACCCTAACCCTAACCCTAGCCCGAACCCAATCCCCGGGCGGGCAATCGGGTTGCCCGCCCGGGCCCTGGCAAATCGTTAACCAACGTCGGCGAGACAAGTCGTTAACCAGCCCGGCCGGGACAAGTCGTTAACCAGCCCGGCCGGGACAAGTCGTTAACCAACGTCGGCGAGACAAGTCGTTAACCAGCCCGGCCGGGACAAGTCGTTAACCAACGTCGGCGAGACAAGTCGTTAACCAGCCCGGCCGGGACAAGTCGTTAACCAACCCTAATGCGGCGGGACTTGGAATAATTTCGACGTCTGCCGAGGACTGCGATGGGCGGTGCGACCTCCTGTAGTCCCGACGGAGGAGCCGCCCCTCGGCCGGCACGACCCTCGGAAGACGTCCCCTCGCGGCAAGCCAGCCGAGGTATGACGCGTGCGGACCTGCCAGGAGCACAACCCAAACCTTAAAACTAACCCTGGCCATAGCACGAGCCCTAGCCCCAGCCCAAGCCCCAACCCATATCCTAGCCCTAGCCCCAGCCCAAGCCCCAACCCATATCCTAGCCCTAGCCCTGACCCTAGCCCTAACCCCAACCCTAACCCTAACCCCAGCCCTAACCCTAAAGCTAACCCCAACCCTAACCCTAACCCTAGCCCCAACCCTGACCCTAACCCTAACCCTAGCCCCAACCCTAACCCTAACCCTAACCCTAACCCTAACCCTAACCCTAACCCTAACCCTAACCCTAACCCTAACCCTAACCCTAACCCTAACCCTAGCCCGAACCCAATCCCCGGGCGGGCAATCGGGTTGCCCGAACGGGCCCTGGCAAATCGTTAACCAACGTCGGCGAGACAAGTCGTTAACCAGCCCTGCCGGGACAAGTCGTTAACCAGCCCTGCCGGGACAAGTCGTTAACCAACGTCGGCGAGACAAGTCGTTAACCAGCCCGGCCGGGACAAGTCGTTAACCAACCCTAATGCGGCGGGACTTGGAATAATTCCGACGTCTGCCGAGGACTGCGATGGGCGGTGCGACCTCCTGTAGTCCCGACGGAGGAGCCGCCCCTCGGCCGGCACGGCCCTCCGAAGACGCCCCCTCGCGGCAGCCCGCCGAGCTATGGCGCGCGGGGACCTGCCAGGAGCACAAGCCAAACCTTAACCCTAACCCTGGCACTAACCCTAACCCTAACCCTGACGCCAGCCCTAACCCTAACACTAGCCCTAACTAACCCTAACCCTCACCCTCACCCTAAAACGCCCAGTCTTTGTAACTGGGCGTACGTCGGTCCCGCAGCGGCGCGCGGCTAATCCGCCCCTGGACCTGCTAGCACCTTCTGCGAATACCGGCGAAGACGCTGACCCAGCCAGCCAGCCAGCCAACGCGCTCGTCTGTGCCGGCACACTGCAGCTCGGCAACCGGGGAGCCCACAGCCAAGCCCTCGCGAGGCTGCTGTAGCTGGCCCACCCACCCACCTACCTCCCCCAAAGACGGGTCGTGTGGGAGCCAGGTGTCCGGACCCGGGCTGCGGTTAACCATTTACCCGCGTGCAATTCGTTAACCGACTCTGCTTCGGAAGTCCCGATGCGGGACGGATTTGCCGGCCGCTGCCGGCCCGGAGTTCCAGAGACCCGGCCGCCGGGGTCAGATTCGGCCGCCCCTTTGACACATGCAATTTCTGTACGGGGGCATTGGCGGGGTTCCCGGAGATATATGGGGAGGCGTTTTTCTCGACCACCTAGGAGTGGTCGACAGGCGGTACGGGCCTCCCCACTTCGTTAACCCGGGCCGCGCGGCGGCATTTACGGGCGAACGGCGACTTCGCCCGTCCGTCCGGCCGGACGGATTTTCCCACCGATTCCCACTGGCGGAAGTCCGCATGGGGACCGATTCGGTGGCCTCTGCCG
>NW_026781442.1:230000-237500 GCF_030144855.1 Hypanus sabinus | reverse complement strand
GCAGCAGGGCCCCGAATCAGCCTTCATTCCGACTTCCGAGTTGGAATAATTTCGACTTCTGCCAAGGTCTCGGATCGGCGGTGGGACCTGCGGTAGTCCCACCGAAAATGCCGCCCCTCGGCCGGCACGGCCCTCCGAATACGTCCCCTCGCGGCTCACCGCAGCGGGACTTTGTCAGATTTTCGATCGGGCCGTAGCCCTATTTTTGGCGGAGGGACCTGCGGTAGTCCCACCGAAAATGCCGCCCCTCGGCCGGCACGGCCCTCCGAATACGTCCCCTCGCGTCTCCCCGCCGCGGGACTTTGTCAGAAAATCATTCGGGCAAGGTTTCGATTCGGCGGCCCGAGCACCGGTAGTCAGCCCGTATATGCTGCCCCTCGGTCGGCTTGGGCCTGCGGATACGTCCCGCTGACTGACTTCCGCCATTGGGAATTCGTCCGAAAATCCATACGGGCGACCTTGGGAAGCGTGCGGAAATACCGCCGCGCGGCCCGGGTTAACGAAGTGGGGAGGCCCGTAACGCCCGTCGACCACTCCTAAGTGGTCGAGAAAAACGCCTCCCCGTAAATCTCCGGAAACCCCGCCAATGCCCCCGTACAGAAATTGCATGTGTCAAAGGGGCGGCCGTATCTGACCCCGGCTGCCGAGCCTCTGGAACTCCTGCCCGGCTACGACCCTCAAATCCGACCCGCATCCAGACTTCCGGAGCGGACTCAGTTAACGAATTGCCACCGGGCAACTGGTTAACCGGCAGTTCTCGGACGGCTCGTTAGCCGTGCCGACCGACCCCCCCGGCCGTGCGGTGGAGCAAGACAACAGTCCCCGGGCGGGCAATCGAGTTCCCGACCGGGCCCTGGCAGATCGTTAACCGGCCCGACCGGGACAAGTCGTTAACCAACTTCGGCGTGACAAATGGTTAACCGGCCCGGCCGGGACAAGTCGTTAACCAACTTCGGCGTGACAAATGGTTAACCGGCCCGGCCGGGACAAGTCGTTAACCGACGTCGGCGTGACAAATGGTTAACCGGCCGGGCCGGGACAAGTCGTTAACCAGACCCGAGCCGGCACTTCGGTAACCGACCGGGTCCGGTGCTGTCATGCAGAACAGGACAGAGACTTAGGCAGCGGCCCGGCGCGGACAGTTCTTCCGTTCGCCGGCTCGGTGACAATTGGTTAACCGACCGGGCTCAGGCAAATCGTTAACCGACGTCGGCGAGACAAATGGTTAACCGGCTCGGCCGGGACAAGTCGTTAACCAACTTCGGCGTGACAAATGGTTAACCGGCCCGGCCGGGACAAGTCGTTAACCAGACCCCAGCAGGCACTGCGGTAACCGACCGGGTCCGGTGCTGACATGCAGAACAGGACAAAGACTTGGGCAGCGGCCCGGCGCGGACAGTTCTTCCGTTCGCCGGCTCGGTGACAATTGGTTAACCGACCGGGCTCAGGCAAATCGTTAACCGACGTCGGCGAGACAAATGGTTAACCGGCTCGGCCGGGACAAGTCGTTAACCAACTTCGGCGTGACAAATGGTTAACCGGCCCGACCGGGACAAGTCGTTAACCAGACCCCAGCCGGCACTTCGGTAACCGACCGGGTCCGGTGCTGTCATGCAGAACAGGACAGAGACTTAGGCAGCGGCCCGGCGCGGACAGTTCTTCCGTTCGCCGGCTCGGTGACAATTGGTTAACCGACCGGGCTCAGGCAAATCGTTAACCGACGTCGGCGAGACAAATGGTTAACCGGCTCGGCCGGGACAAGTCGTTAACCAACTTCGGCGTGACAAATGGTTAACCGGCCCGGCCGGGACAAGTCGTTAACCAGACCCCAGCAGGCACTGCGGTAACCGACCGGGTCCGGTGCTGACATGCAGAACAGGACAAAGACTTGGGCAGCGGCCCGGCGCGGACAGTTCTTCCGTTCGCCGGCTCGGTGACAATTGGTTAACCGACCGGGCTCAGGCAAATCGTTAACCGACGTCCGCGAGACAAATGGTTAACCGGCTCGGCCGGGACAAGTCGTTAACCAACTTCGGCGTGACAAATGGTTAACCGGCCCGACCGGGACAAGTCGTTAACCAGACCCCAGCCGGCACTTCGGTAACCGACCGGGTCCGGTGCTGTCATGCAGAACAGGACAGAGACTTAGGCAGCGGCCCGGCGCGGACAGTTCTTCCGTTCGCCGGCTCGGTGACAATTGGTTAACCGACCGGGCTCAGGCAAATCGTTAACCGACGTCGGCGAGACAAATGGTTAACCGGCTCGGCCGGGACAAGTCGTTAACCAACTTCGGCGTGACAAATGGTTAACCGGCCCGGCCGGGACAAGTCGTTAACCAGACCACAGCCGGCACTGCGGTAACCGACCGGGTCCGGTGCTGACATGCAGAACAGGACAGAGACTTAGGCAGCGGCCCGGCGCGGACAGTTCTTCCGTTCGCCGGCTCGTGACAATTGGTTAACCGACCGGGCTCAGGCAAATCGTTAACCGACTTCGGCGAGACAAATGGTTAACCGGCCCGGCCGGGACAAGTCGTTAACCAGACCCGAGCCGGCACTGCGGTGACCGACCGGGACCGGTGCTGACATGCAGAACAGGACAAAGACTTGGGCAGCGGCCCGGCGCGGACAGTTCTTCCGTTCGCCGGCTCGGTGACAATTGGTTAACCGACCGGGCTCAGGCAAATCGTTAACCGACGTCGGCGAGACAAATGGTTAACCGGCCCGGCCGGGACAAGTCGTTAACCAGACCCGAGCCGGCACTGCGGTGACCGACCGGGACCGGTGCTGACATGCAGAACAGGACAAAGACTTGGGCAGCGGCCCGGCGCGGACAGTTCTTCCGTTCGCGCCGGCTCGTGACAATTGGTTAACCGGCCCGGCTGGGACAAATCGTTAACCGACGTCGGCGAGACAAATGGTTAACCGGCTCGGCCGGGACAAGTCGTTAACCAACTTCGGCGTGACAAATGGTTAACCGGCCCGGCCGGGACAAGTCGTTAACCAGACCCCAGCAGGCACTGCGGTAACCGACCGGGTCCGGTGCTGACATGCAGAACAGGACAAAGACTTGGGCAGCGGCCCGGCGCGGACAGTTCTTCCGTTCGCCGGCTCGGTGACAATTGGTTAACCGACCGGGCTCAGGCAAATCCTTAACCGACGTCGGCGAGACAAATGGTTAACCGGCTCGGCCGGGACAAGTCGTTAACCAACTTCGGCGTGACAAATGGTTAACCGGCCCGGCCGGGACAAGTCGTTAACCAGACCCCAGCCGGCACTGCGGTAACCGACCGGGTCCGGTGCTGACATGCAGAACAGGACAGAGACTTAGGCAGCGGCCCGGCGCGGACAGTTCTTCCGTTCGCCGGCTCGTGACAATTGGTTAACCGACCGGGCTCAGGCAAATCGTTAACCGACTTCGGCGAGACAAATGGTTAACCGGCCCGGCCGGGACAAGTCGTTAACCAGACCCGAGCCGGCACTGCGGTGACCGACCGGGACCGGTGCTGACATGCAGAACAGGACAAAGACTTAGGCAGCGGCCCGGCGCGGACAGTTCTTCCGTTCGCGCCGGCTCGTGACAATTGGTTAACCGGCCCGGCTGGGACAAATCGTTAACCGACGTCGGCGAGACAAATGGTTAACCGGCCCGGCCGGGACAAGTCGTTAACCAGACCCGAGCCGGCACTGCGGTAACCGACCGGGTCCGGTGCTGACGGGCAGAACAGGACAAAGACTTAGGCAGCAGCCCGGCGCGAACAGTTCTTCCGTTCCCCGGCTCGTGACGATTGGTTAACCGACCTCCGGTCCACCCTCCGAAAGTGCCGCCCCTCGGTCCGAACGTCGCTCCCAACACGTCCCCCGGCTGCTCCCCGCCGCGGGACCTTGTAGGTTTTGAATTCGGCGGAAGCCGTAGTTTTGGCCGAGCGCCATAACACGAGCCCTAGCCCCAGCCCAAGCCCTAACCCATATCCTAGCCCTAGCCCTAACCCTAACCCTAACCCCAGCCGTAACCCTAACCCAGGCCCTAACCCTAACGATAACCCTAACCCCCGCCCTAACCCTAAACCTAACCCCAGCCCTAACCCTGAACCTAACCCTAACCCTAGACCTAACCCCAGCCCTAACCCTAGCCCTGGCCCTAACCCTAACCCTAAACCTGGCCCGAACCCAATCCCCGGGCGGGCAATCGGTTTGCCCGACCGGGCCCTGGCAAATCGTTAACCAACGTCGGCGAGACAAATCGTTAACCAACGCCGGCGAGACAAATCGTTAACCAGCCCGGCCGGGACAAGTCGTTAACCAACCCTAATGCGGCGGGACTTGGAATAATTCCGACGTCTGCCGAGGACTGCGATGGGCGGTGCGACCTCCTGTAGTCTCGACGGAGGAGCCGCCCCTCGGCCGGCACGGCCCTCCGAAGACGTCCCCTCGCGGCCACCCGCCGAGGTATGACGCGTGCGGACCTGCCAGGAGCACAACCCAAACCTTAAAACTAACCCTGGCCATAGCACGAGCCCTAGCCCCAGCCCAAGCCCCAACCCATATCCTAGGCCTAGCCCTGACCCTAGCCCCAACCCTAGCCCTAACCCCAGCCCTAACCCTAAGGCTAACCCCCGCCCTAACCCGAGCCCTAGCCCCAACCCGAACGCTAAACCTAACCCTAACCCCAACCCCAACCCTAGCCCTAACCCCAGCCCTAACCCTAAAGCTAACCCCCGCCCTCACCCGAGCCCTAGCCCCAACCCGAACGCTAACCCTAACCCTAACCCCAACCCCAACCCTAACCCTAACCCTAACCCTAGCCCCAGCCCAAGCCCCAACCCATATCCTAGCCCTAGCCCTGACCCTAGCCCGAACCCTAACCCTAACCCTAACCCCAGCCCTAACCCTAAAGCTAACCCCAACCCTAACCCTAACCCTAGCCCCAACCCTAACGCTCACCCTAACCCCAGCCCTAACCCTAATCCTAACCCCAGCTCTAAGCCTAAGCCCCGCCCTAACCCGAGCCCTAACCCCAACCACAACCCTAACCCTAACCCTAACCCTGGCAAATCGTTAACCAACGTCGGCGAGACAAGTCGTTAACCAACGTCGGCGAGACAAGTCGTTAACCAGCCCGGCCGGGACAAGTCGTTAACCAACGTCGGCGAGACAAGTCGTTAACCAACGTCGGCGAGACAAGTCGTTAACCAGCCCGGCCGGGACAAGTCGTTAACCAGCCCGGCCGGGACAAGTCGTTAACCAACCCTAATGCGGCGGGACTTGGAATAATTCCGACGTCTGCCGAGGACTGCGATGGGCGGTGCGATCTCCTGTAGTCCCGACGGAGGAGCCGCCCCTCGGCCGGCACGGCCCTCCGAAGACGTCCCCTCGCGGCCACCCGCCGAGGTATGACGCGTGCGGACCTGCCAGGAGCACAACCCAAACCTTAAAACTAACCCTGGCTATAGCACGAGCCCTAGCCCCAGCCCAAGCCCCAACCCATATCCTAGGCCTAGCCCTGACCCTAGACCCAACCCTAGCCCTAACCCCAGCCCTAACCCTAAAGCTAACCCCCGCCCTAACCCGAGCCCTAGCCCCAACCCGAACGCTAACCCTAACCCTAACACCAACCCCAACCCTAGCCCTAACCCCAGCCCTAACCCTAAAGCTAACCCCCGCCCTCACCCGAGCCCTAGCCCCAACCCGAACGCTAACCCTAACCCTAACCCCAACCCCAACCCTAACCCTAACCCTAACCCTAGCCCCAGCCCAAGCCCCAACCCATATCCTAGCCCTAGCCCTGACCCTAGCCCCAACCCTAACGCTAACCCTAACCCCAGCCCTAACCCTAACGCTAACCCTAATCCTAACCCCAGCTCTAAGCCTAACCCCCGCCCTAACCCGAGCCCTAACCCCAACCCCGACCCTAACCCTAACCCTGACCCTAACCCTAACCCTAACCCTAACCCTAACCCTAACCCTAACCCTAGCCCGAACCCAATCCCCGGGCGGGCAATCGGGTTGCCCGACCGGGCCCTGGCAAATCGTTAACCAACGTCGGCGAGACAAGTCGTTAACCAGCCCGGCCGGGACAAGTCGTTAACCAGCCCGGCCGGGACAAGTCGTTAACCAACCCTAATGCGGCGGGACTTGGAATAATTTCGACGTCTGCCGAGGACTGCGATGGGCGGTGCGACCTCCTGTAGTCCCGACGGAGGAGCCGCCCCTCGGCCGGCACGACCCTCGGAAGACGTCCCCTCGCGGCAAGCCAGCCGAGGTATGACGCGTGCGGACCTGCCAGGAGCACAACCCAAACCTTAAAACTAACCCTGGCCATAGCACGAGCCCTAGCCCCAGCCCAAGCCCCAACCCATATCCTAGCCCTAGCCCTGACCCTAGCCCCAACCCTAACCCTAACCCCAACCCTAACCCTAACCCCAGCCCTAACCCTAAAGCTAACCCCAACCCTAACCCTAACCCTAGCCCCAACCCTGACCCTAACCCTAACCCTAGCCCCAACCCTAACCCTAACCCTAACCCTAACCCTAACCCTAACCCTAACCCTAACCCTAACCCTAACCCTAACCCTAACCCTAACCCTAACCCTAACCCTAACCCTAACCCTAACCCTAGCCCGAACCCAATCCCCGGGCGGGCAATCGGGTTGCCCGACCGGGCCCTGGCAAATCGTTAACCAACGGCGGCGAGACAAGTCGTTAACCAGCCCTGCCGGGACAAGTCGTTAACCAACGTCGGCGAGACAAGTCGTTAACCAGCCCGGCCGGGACAAGTCGTTAACCAACCCTAATGCGGCGGGACTTGGAATAATTCCGACGTCTGCCGAGGACTGCGATGGGCGGTGCGACCTCCTGTAGTCCCGACGGAGGAGCCGCCCCTCGGCCGGCACGGCCCTCCGAAGACGCCCCCTCGCGGCAGCCCGCCGAGCTATGGCGCGCGGGGACCTGCCAGGAGCACAAGCCAAACCTTAACCCTAACCCTGGCACTAACCCTAACCCTAACCCTGACGCCAGCCCTAACCCTAACACTAGCCCTAACTAACCCTAACCCTCACCCTCACCCTAAAACGCCCAGTCTTTGTAACTGGGCGTACGTCGGTCCCGCAGCGGCGCGCGGCTAATTCGCCCCTGGACCTGCTAGCACCTTCTGCGAATACCGGCGAAGACGCTGACCCAGCCAGCCAGCCAGCCAGCCAACGCGCTCGTCTGTGCCGGCACACTGCAGCTCGGCAACCGGGGAGCCCACAGCCAAGCCCTCGCGAGGCTGCTGTAGCTGGCCCACCCACCCACCTCCCCCAAAGACGGGTCGTGTGGGAGCCAGGTGTCCGGACCCGGGCTGCGGTTAACCATTTACCCGCGTGCAATTCGTTAACCGACTCTGCTTCGGAAGTCCCGATGCGGGACGGATTTGCCGGCCGCTGCCGGCCCGGAGTTCCAGAGACCCGGCCGCCGGGGTCAGATTCGGCCGCCCCTTTGACACATGCAATTTCTGTACGGGG
>NW_026781442.1:210000-217500 GCF_030144855.1 Hypanus sabinus | reverse complement strand
CGACTGACCGTACAACAATGACGTGTGTCAAACCGGCGGTAAGACGCCCGGAGCTCACGCCGGCCTCGTCGCACCTCGGGCCCGCCCGACGGGCTGGATCCGACCTTCACAGACTTCCGCCGTCAATTGGTTAACCGGCGCGGCGCCGGGAGCACGCGCCTCTGTCGGCGGTCGGCCCTCCGGTAGTGCCGCCGTGCATCGTCCGCTTCGGCCGGCAGCAGGGCCCCGAATCAGCCTTCATTCCGACTTCCGAGTTGGAATAATTTCGACTTCTGCCAAGGTCTCGGATCGGCGGTGGGACCTGCGGTAGTCCCACCGAAAATGCCGCCCCTCGGCCGGCACGGCCCTCCGAATACGTCCCCTCGCGGCTCACCGCAGCGGGACTTTGTCAGATTTTCGATCGGGCCGTAGCCCTATTTTTGGCGGAGGGACCTGCGGTAGTCCCACCGAAAATGCCGCCCCTCGGCCGGCACGACCCTCCGAATTCGTCCCCTCGCGTCTCCCCGCCGCGGGACTTTGTCAGAAAATCATTCGGGCAAGGTTTCGATTCGGCGGCCCGAGCACCGGTAGTCAGCCCGTATATGCTGCCCCTCGGTCGGCTTGGGCCTGCGGATACGTCCCGCTGACTGACTTCCGCCATTGGGAATTCGTCCGAAAATCCATACGGGCGACCTTGGGAAGCGTGCGGAAATACCGCCGCGCGGCCCGGGTTAACGAAGTGGGGAGGCCCGTAACGCCCGTCGACCACTCCTAAGTGGTCGAGAAAAACGCCTCCCCGTAAATCTCCGGAAACCCCGCCAATGCCCCCGTACAGAAATTGCATGTGTCAAAGGGGCGGCCGTATCTGACCCCGGCTGCCGAGCCTCTGGAACTCCTGCCCGGCTACGACCCTCAAATCCGACCCGCATCCAGACTTCCGGAGCGGACTCAGTTAACGAATTGCCACCGGGCAACTGGTTAACCGGCAGTTCTCGGACGGCTCGTTAGCCGTGCCGACCGACCCCCCCGGCCGTGCGGTGGAGCAAGACAACAGTCCCCGGGCGGGCAATCGAGTTCCCGACCGGGCCCTGGCAGATCGTTAACCGGCCCGACCGGGACAAGTCGTTAACCAACTTCGGCGTGACAAATGGTTAACCGGCCCGGCCGGGACAAGTCGTTAACCAACTTCGGCGTGACAAATGGTTAACCGGCCCGGCCGGGACAAGTCGTTAACCGACGTCGGCGTGACAAATGGTTAACCGGCCGGGCCGGGACAAGTCGTTAACCAGACCCGAGCCGGCACTTCGGTAACCGACCGGGTCCGGTGCTGTCATGCAGAACAGGACAGAGACTTAGGCAGCGGCCCGGCGCGGACAGTTCTTCCGTTCGCCGGCTCGGTGACAATTGGTTAACCGACCGGGCTCAGGCAAATCGTTAACCGACGTCGGCGAGACAAATGGTTAACCGGCTCGGCCGGGACAAGTCGTTAACCAACTTCGGCGTGACAAATGGTTAACCGGCCCGGCCGGGACAAGTCGTTAACCAGACCCCAGCAGGCACTGCGGTAACCGACCGGGTCCGGTGCTGACATGCAGAACAGGACAAAGACTTGGGCAGCGGCCCGGCGCGGACAGTTCTTCCGTTCGCCGGCTCGGTGACAATTGGTTAACCGACCGGGCTCAGGCAAATCGTTAACCGACGTCGGCGAGACAAATGGTTAACCGGCTCGGCCGGGACAAGTCGTTAACCAACTTCGGCGTGACAAATGGTTAACCGGCCCGACCGGGACAAGTCGTTAACCAGACCCCAGCCGGCACTTCGGTAACCGACCGGGTCCGGTGCTGTCATGCAGAACAGGACAGAGACTTAGGCAGCGGCCCGGCGCGGACAGTTCTTCCGTTCGCCGGCTCGGTGACAATTGGTTAACCGACCGGGCTCAGGCAAATCGTTAACCGACGTCGGCGAGACAAATGGTTAACCGGCTCGGCCGGGACAAGTCGTTAACCAACTTCGGCGTGACAAATGGTTAACCGGCCCGGCCGGGACAAGTCGTTAACCAGACCCCAGCAGGCACTGCGGTAACCGACCGGGTCCGGTGCTGACATGCAGAACAGGACAAAGACTTGGGCAGCGGCCCGGCGCGGACAGTTCTTCCGTTCGCCGGCTCGGTGACAATTGGTTAACCGACCGGGCTCAGGCAAATCGTTAACCGACGTCCGCGAGACAAATGGTTAACCGGCTCGGCCGGGACAAGTCGTTAACCAACTTCGGCGTGACAAATGGTTAACCGGCCCGACCGGGACAAGTCGTTAACCAGACCCCAGCCGGCACTTCGGTAACCGACCGGGTCCGGTGCTGTCATGCAGAACAGGACAGAGACTTAGGCAGCGGCCCGGCGCGGACAGTTCTTCCGTTCGCCGGCTCGGTGACAATTGGTTAACCGACCGGGCTCAGGCAAATCGTTAACCGACGTCGGCGAGACAAATGGTTAACCGGCTCGGCCGGGACAAGTCGTTAACCAACTTCGGCGTGACAAATGGTTAACCGGCCCGGCCGGGACAAGTCGTTAACCAGACCACAGCCGGCACTGCGGTAACCGACCGGGTCCGGTGCTGACATGCAGAACAGGACAGAGACTTAGGCAGCGGCCCGGCGCGGACAGTTCTTCCGTTCGCCGGCTCGTGACAATTGGTTAACCGACCGGGCTCAGGCAAATCGTTAACCGACTTCGGCGAGACAAATGGTTAACCGGCCCGGCCGGGACAAGTCGTTAACCAGACCCGAGCCGGCACTGCGGTGACCGACCGGGACCGGTGCTGACATGCAGAACAGGACAAAGACTTGGGCAGCGGCCCGGCGCGGACAGTTCTTCCGTTCGCCGGCTCGGTGACAATTGGTTAACCGACCGGGCTCAGGCAAATCGTTAACCGACGTCGGCGAGACAAATGGTTAACCGGCCCGGCCGGGACAAGTCGTTAACCAGACCCGAGCCGGCACTGCGGTGACCGACCGGGACCGGTGCTGACATGCAGAACAGGACAAAGACTTGGGCAGCGGCCCGGCGCGGACAGTTCTTCCGTTCGCGCCGGCTCGTGACAATTGGTTAACCGGCCCGGCTGGGACAAATCGTTAACCGACGTCGGCGAGACAAATGGTTAACCGGCTCGGCCGGGACAAGTCGTTAACCAACTTCGGCGTGACAAATGGTTAACCGGCCCGGCCGGGACAAGTCGTTAACCAGACCCCAGCAGGCACTGCGGTAACCGACCGGGTCCGGTGCTGACATGCAGAACAGGACAAAGACTTGGGCAGCGGCCCGGCGCGGACAGTTCTTCCGTTCGCCGGCTCGGTGACAATTGGTTAACCGACCGGGCTCAGGCAAATCCTTAACCGACGTCGGCGAGACAAATGGTTAACCGGCTCGGCCGGGACAAGTCGTTAACCAACTTCGGCGTGACAAATGGTTAACCGGCCCGGCCGGGACAAGTCGTTAACCAGACCCCAGCCGGCACTGCGGTAACCGACCGGGTCCGGTGCTGACATGCAGAACAGGACAGAGACTTAGGCAGCGGCCCGGCGCGGACAGTTCTTCCGTTCGCCGGCTCGTGACAATTGGTTAACCGACCGGGCTCAGGCAAATCGTTAACCGACTTCGGCGAGACAAATGGTTAACCGGCCCGGCCGGGACAAGTCGTTAACCAGACCCGAGCCGGCACTGCGGTGACCGACCGGGACCGGTGCTGACATGCAGAACAGGACAAAGACTTAGGCAGCGGCCCGGCGCGGACAGTTCTTCCGTTCGCGCCGGCTCGTGACAATTGGTTAACCGGCCCGGCTGGGACAAATCGTTAACCGACGTCGGCGAGACAAATGGTTAACCGGCCCGGCCGGGACAAGTCGTTAACCAGACCCGAGCCGGCACTGCGGTAACCGACCGGGTCCGGTGCTGACGGGCAGAACAGGACAAAGACTTAGGCAGCAGCCCGGCGCGAACAGTTCTTCCGTTCCCCGGCTCGTGACGATTGGTTAACCGACCTCCGGTCCACCCTCCGAAAGTGCCGCCCCTCGGTCCGAACGTCGCTCCCAACACGTCCCCCGGCTGCTCCCCGCCGCGGGACCTTGTAGGTTTTGAATTCGGCGGAAGCCGTAGTTTTGGCCGAGCGCCATAACACGAGCCCTAGCCCCAGCCCAAGCCCTAACCCATATCCTAGCCCTAGCCCTAACCCTAACCCTAACCCCAGCCGTAACCCTAACCCAGGCCCTAACCCTAACGATAACCCTAACCCCCGCCCTAACCCTAAACCTAACCCCAGCCCTAACCCTGAACCTAACCCTAACCCTAGACCTAACCCCAGCCCTAACCCTAGCCCTGGCCCTAACCCTAACCCTAAACCTGGCCCGAACCCAATCCCCGGGCGGGCAATCGGTTTGCCCGACCGGGCCCTGGCAAATCGTTAACCAACGTCGGCGAGACAAATCGTTAACCAACGCCGGCGAGACAAATCGTTAACCAGCCCGGCCGGGACAAGTCGTTAACCAACCCTAATGCGGCGGGACTTGGAATAATTCCGACGTCTGCCGAGGACTGCGATGGGCGGTGCGACCTCCTGTAGTCTCGACGGAGGAGCCGCCCCTCGGCCGGCACGGCCCTCCGAAGACGTCCCCTCGCGGCCACCCGCCGAGGTATGACGCGTGCGGACCTGCCAGGAGCACAACCCAAACCTTAAAACTAACCCTGGCCATAGCACGAGCCCTAGCCCCAGCCCAAGCCCCAACCCATATCCTAGGCCTAGCCCTGACCCTAGCCCCAACCCTAGCCCTAACCCCAGCCCTAACCCTAAGGCTAACCCCCGCCCTAACCCGAGCCCTAGCCCCAACCCGAACGCTAAACCTAACCCTAACCCCAACCCCAACCCTAGCCCTAACCCCAGCCCTAACCCTAAAGCTAACCCCCGCCCTCACCCGAGCCCTAGCCCCAACCCGAACGCTAACCCTAACCCTAACCCCAACCCCAACCCTAACCCTAACCCTAACCCTAGCCCCAGCCCAAGCCCCAACCCATATCCTAGCCCTAGCCCTGACCCTAGCCCGAACCCTAACCCTAACCCTAACCCCAGCCCTAACCCTAAAGCTAACCCCAACCCTAACCCTAACCCTAGCCCCAACCCTAACGCTCACCCTAACCCCAGCCCTAACCCTAATCCTAACCCCAGCTCTAAGCCTAAGCCCCGCCCTAACCCGAGCCCTAACCCCAACCACAACCCTAACCCTAACCCTAACCCTGGCAAATCGTTAACCAACGTCGGCGAGACAAGTCGTTAACCAACGTCGGCGAGACAAGTCGTTAACCAGCCCGGCCGGGACAAGTCGTTAACCAACGTCGGCGAGACAAGTCGTTAACCAACGTCGGCGAGACAAGTCGTTAACCAGCCCGGCCGGGACAAGTCGTTAACCAGCCCGGCCGGGACAAGTCGTTAACCAACCCTAATGCGGCGGGACTTGGAATAATTCCGACGTCTGCCGAGGACTGCGATGGGCGGTGCGACCTCCTGTAGTCTCGACGGAGGAGCCGCCCCTCGGCCGGCACGGCCCTCCGAAGACGTCCCCTCGCGGCCACCCGCCGAGGTATGACGCGTGCGGACCTGCCAGGAGCACAACCCAAACCTTAAAACTAACCCTGGCCATAGCACGAGCCCTAGCCCCAGCCCAAGCCCCAACCCATATCCTAGGCCTAGCCCTGACCCTAGCCCCAACCCTAGCCCTAACCCCAGCCCTAACCCTAAGGCTAACCCCCGCCCTAACCCGAGCCCTAGCCCCAACCCGAACGCTAAACCTAACCCTAACCCCAACCCCAACCCTAGCCCTAACCCCAGCCCTAACCCTAAAGCTAACCCCCGCCCTCACCCGAGCCCTAGCCCCAACCCGAACGCTAACCCTAACCCTAACCCCAACCCCAACCCTAACCCTAACCCTAACCCTAGCCCCAGCCCAAGCCCCAACCCATATCCTAGCCCTAGCCCTGACCCTAGCCCGAACCCTAACCCTAACCCTAACCCCAGCCCTAACCCTAAAGCTAACCCCAACCCTAACCCTAACCCTAGCCCCAACCCTAACGCTCACCCTAACCCCAGCCCTAACCCTAATCCTAACCCCAGCTCTAAGCCTAAGCCCCGCCCTAACCCGAGCCCTAACCCCAACCACAACCCTAACCCTAACCCTAACCCTGGCAAATCGTTAACCAACGTCGGCGAGACAAGTCGTTAACCAACGTCGGCGAGACAAGTCGTTAACCAGCCCGGCCGGGACAAGTCGTTAACCAACGTCGGCGAGACAAGTCGTTAACCAACGTCGGCGAGACAAGTCGTTAACCAGCCCGGCCGGGACAAGTCGTTAACCAGCCCGGCCGGGACAAGTCGTTAACCAACCCTAATGCGGCGGGACTTGGAATAATTTCGACGTCTGCCGAGGACTGCGATGGGCGGTGCGATCTCCTGTAGTCCCGACGGAGGAGCCGCCCCTCGGCCGGCACGGCCCTCCGAAGACGTCCCCTCGCGGCCACCCGCCGAGGTATGACGCGTGCGGACCTGCCAGGAGCACAACCCAAACCTTAAAACTAACCCTGGCTATAGCACGAGCCCTAGCCCCAGCCCAAGCCCCAACCCATATCCTAGGCCTAGCCCTGACCCTAGACCCAACCCTAGCCCTAACCCCAGCCCTAACCCTAAAGCTAACCCCCGCCCTAACCCGAGCCCTAGCCCCAACCCGAACGCTAACCCTAACCCTAACACCAACCCCAACCCTAGCCCTAACCCCAGCCCTAACCCTAAAGCTAACCCCCGCCCTCACCCGAGCCCTAGCCCCAACCCGAACGCTAACCCTAACCCTAACCCCAACCCCAACCCTAACCCTAACCCTAACCCTAGCCCCAGCCCAAGCCCCAACCCATATCCTAGCCCTAGCCCTGACCCTAGCCCCAACCCTAACGCTAACCCTAACCCCAGCCCTAACCCTAACGCTAACCCTAATCCTAACCCCAGCTCTAAGCCTAACCCCCGCCCTAACCCGAGCCCTAACCCCAACCCCGACCCTAACCCTAACCCTGACCCTAACCCTAACCCTAACCCTAACCCTAACCCTAACCCTAACCCTAGCCCGAACCCAATCCCCGGGCGGGCAATCGGGTTGCCCGACCGGGCCCTGGCAAATCGTTAACCAACGTCGGCGAGACAAGTCGTTAACCAGCCCGGCCGGGACAAGTCGTTAACCAGCCCGGCCGGGACAAGTCGTTAACCAACCCTAATGCGGCGGGACTTGGAATAATTTCGACGTCTGCCGAGGACTGCGATGGGCGGTGCGACCTCCTGTAGTCCCGACGGAGGAGCCGCCCCTCGGCCGGCACGACCCTCGGAAGACGTCCCCTCGCGGCAAGCCAGCCGAGGTATGACGCGTGCGGACCTGCCAGGAGCACAACCCAAACCTTAAAACTAACCCTGGCCATAGCACGAGCCCTAGCCCCAGCCC
>NW_026781442.1:187500-197500 GCF_030144855.1 Hypanus sabinus | reverse complement strand
CGCCTTGCCTGTGCGGCGCGAGAGAGTGCTGCTGCGGCCGGCGCGCCCGTCCCCTGCACTCTCGGGGCCATGCTCGTCGCGGCGCCGCGCCGCCCCCTCTCGAGCCGCGTCGCTGGGTGGGGTCCGCACCCGCACCGCTCCTGCCGAGTTGGCTCTCGGGACGGTCGACGGTCGCCGCTCGCCTCCGACGGCCCGGGGCCAACGCCGCGCCGGTGAGCGCCTCGCCATCCCGCCCCGTCGTCCGCTCCGGTGAGGTCCGCACCTTCACCGCCTAGGTATGGAGCGCGTGTGTGCCTGCCTTCTCGGGATGGTCGACGGCCGCCCGCCCGGCCCCCGTCATTCGTGGGCGCAGCAGTCTCGTCCGCCGGCGGGGGAATCCGGCTGATCGATCGCGGTGCAAACGTGCGAATGCCCAACGTCCAATTCCGTCCGAAGCATGAAGACCTCGGTCGGTATCGGGCCGCCCCGCGGCAGACCCATCAACCCACCTCCGGAGATGGTAACGAGCCGAGCGTGGAAGTTCGCCGCACGTGTCGAGACCGTCGCTTCCACTCGGCCTCTCCCAAAGGTAGGACCGACCAAGCCGCATCGATCGGGGAACAGAGGTCTCCGCAGACGACACTCGCGAGGGCACCCGTGGCAGGCTGGTTCCCACACAAGTCTCCGTCACACAAAGTGCGTGCTCCCCTCCTAAAAGGCTTTTGGCTACCCGTCGGGTCTGCCGGCCGTCGCCCACGGTTCCCGCTCAGACCCTGTCCGGAGCCCCTGGCGCGTCCTCGGACTTCCCGTCTGCCTTCACCTCGGTAAGCATTCAAAAGCCTTTTCTGTCTATAAATCACTGTAAGTCGGAGCTCGCCTGGCCTCCCGCTTACTGAGTCCGAAATAACCCCCGAAGGTTCACTTCGGCCTCCGCACTGTGTGTGTTGTGTTGTCTGTCTGTCTCGTGTGTCAACCGTACCACTGGAAATCCGTCTAAGTGCCTCTGGAAAACGTGTTCCCGAAAATCTCCGGGAACCCCGCCAATGCCCCCGTACAGAAATTGCATGTGTCAAGTCGGCGGGACGCCTGCCGGAAGTCCTGCCGGGCAGGTCGTACCTTGGCCCGGCCAGGCGGGGCAAATGCAACCTTCATAGCGCTCTCCGGGCCTAACTGGTTAACCGGCGCCGCGACTGACCGTACAACAATGACGTGTGTCAAACCGGCGGTAAGACGCCCGGAGCTCACGCCGGCCTCGTCGCACCTCGGGCCCGCCCGACGGGCTGGATCCGACCTTCACAGACTTCCGCCGTCAATTGGTTAACCGGCGCGGCGCCGGGAGCACGCGCCTCTGTCGGCGGTCGGCCCTCCGGTAGTGCGGCCGTGCATCGTCCGCTTCGGCCGGCAGCAGGGCCCCGAATCAGCCTTCATTCCGACTTCCGAGTTGGGACTTGGAATAATTTCGACTTCTGCCAAGGTCTCGGATCGGCGGTGGGACCTGCGGTAGTCCCACCGAAAATGCCGCCCCTCGGCCGGCACGGCCCTCCGAATACGTCCCCTCGCGGCTCACCGCAGCGGGACTTTGTCAGATTTTCGATCGGGCCGTAGCCCTATTTTTGGCGGAGGGACCTGCGGTAGTCCCACCGAAAATGCCGCCCCTCGGCCGGCACGACCCTCCGAATTCGTCCCCTCGCGTCTCCCCGCCGCGGGACTTTGTCAGAAAATCATTCGGGCAAGGTTTCGATTCGGCGGCCCGAGCACCGGTAGTCAGCCCGTATATGCTGCCCCTCGGTCGGCTTGGGCCTGCGGATACGTCCCGCTGACTGACTTCCGCCATTGGGAATTCGTCCGAAAATCCATACGGGCGACCTTGGGAAGCGTGCGGAAATACCGCCGCGCGGCCCGGGTTAACGAAGTGGGGAGGCCCGTAACGCCCGTCGACCACTCCTAAGTGGTCGAGAAAAACGCCTCCCCGTAAATCTCCGGAAACCCCGCCAATGCCCCCGTACAGAAATTGCATGTGTCAAAGGGGCGGCCGTATCTGACCCCGGCTGCCGAGCCTCTGGAACTCCTGCCCGGCTACGACCCTCAAATCCGACCCGCATCCAGACTTCCGGAGCGGACTCAGTTAACGAATTGCCACCGGGCAACTGGTTAACCGGCAGTTCTCGGACGGCTCGTTAGCCGTGCCGACCGACCCCCCCGGCCGTGCGGTGGAGCAAGACAACAGTCCCCGGGCGGGCAATCGAGTTCCCGACCGGGCCCTGGCAGATCGTTAACCGGCCCGACCGGGACAAGTCGTTAACCAACTTCGGCGTGACAAATGGTTAACCGGCCCGGTCGGGACAAGTCGTTAACCAACTTCGGCGTGACAAATGGTTAACCGGCCCGGCCGGGACAAGTCGTCAACCGACGTCGGCGTGACAAATGGTTAACCGGCCGGGCCGGGACAAGTCGTTAACCAGACCCGAGCCGGCACTTCGGTAACCGACCGGGTCCGGTGCTGTCATGCAGAACAGGACAGAGACTTAGGCAGCGGCCCGGCGCGGACAGTTCTTCCGTTCGCCGGCTCGGTGACAATTGGTTAACCGACCGGGCTCAGGCAAATCGTTAACCGACGTCGGCGAGACAAATGGTTAACCGGCTCGGCCGGGACAAGTCGTTAACCAACTTCGGCGTGACAAATGGTTAACCGGCCCGGCCGGGACAAGTCGTTAACCAGACCCCAGCAGGCACTGCGGTAACCGACCGGGTCCGGTGCTGACATGCAGAACAGGACAAAGACTTGGGCAGCGGCCCGGCGCGGACAGTTCTTCCGTTCGCCGGCTCGGTGACAATTGGTTAACCGACCGGGCTCAGGCAAATCGTTAACCGACGTCGGCGAGACAAATGGTTAACCGGCTCGGCCGGGACAAGTCGTTAACCAACTTCGGCGTGACAAATGGTTAACCGGCCCGGCCGGGACAAGTCGTTAACCAGACCCCAGCAGGCACTGCGGTAACCGACCGGGTCCGGTGCTGACATGCAGAACAGGACAAAGACTTGGGCAGCGGCCCGGCGCGGACAGTTCTTCCGTTCGCCGGCTCGGTGACAATTGGTTAACCGACCGGGCTCAGGCAAATCGTTAACCGACGTCGGCGAGACAAATGGTTAACCGGCTCGGCCGGGACAAGTCGTTAACCAACTTCGGCGTGACAAATGGTTAACCGGCCCGGCCGGGACAAGTCGTTAACCAGACCCCAGCAGGCACTGCGGTAACCGACCGGGTCCGGTGCTGACATGCAGAACAGGACAAAGACTTGGGCAGCGGCCCGGCGCGGACAGTTCTTCCGTTCGCCGGCTCGGTGACAATTGGTTAACCGACCGGGCTCAGGCAAATCGTTAACCGACGTCGGCGAGACAAATGGTTAACCGGCTCGGCCGGGACAAGTCGTTAACCAACTTCGGCGTGACAAATGGTTAACCGGCCCGGCCGGGACAAGTCGTTAACCAGACCCCAGCAGGCACTGCGGTAACCGACCGGGTCCGGTGCTGACATGCAGAACAGGACAAAGACTTGGGCAGCGGCCCGGCGCGGACAGTTCTTCCGTTCGCCGGCTCGGTGACAATTGGTTAACCGACCGGGCTCAGGCAAATCGTTAACCGACGTCGGCGAGACAAATGGTTAACCGGCTCGGCCGGGACAAGTCGTTAACCAACTTCGGCGTGCCAAATGGTTAACCGGCCCGGCCGGGACAAGTCGTTAACCAGACCCCAGCAGGCACTGCGGTAACCGACCGGGTCCGGTGCTGACATGCAGAACAGGACAAAGACTTGGGCAGCGGCCCGGCGCGGACAGTTCTTCCGTTCGCCGGCTCGGTGACAATTGGTTAACCGACCGGGCTCAGGCAAATCGTTAACCGACGTCGGCGAGACAAATGGTTAACCGGCTCGGCCGGGACAAGTCGTTAACCAACTTCGGCGTGACAAATGGTTAACCGGCCCGGCCGGGACAAGTCGTTAACCAGACCCCAGCAGGCACTGCGGTAACCGACCGGGTCCGGTGCTGACATGCAGAACAGGACAGAGACTTGGGCAGCGGCCCGGCGCGGACAGTTCTTCCGTTCGCCGGCTCGGTGACAATTGGTTAACCGACCGGGCTCAGGCAAATCGTTAACCGACGTCGGCGAGACAAATGGTTAACCGGCTCGGCCGGGACAAGTCGTTAACCGACGTCGGCGTGACAAATGGTTAACCGGCCGGGCCGGGACAAGTCGTTAACCAGACCCGAGCCGGCACTTCGGTAACCGACCCGGTCCGGTGCTGTCATGCAGAACAGGACAGAGACTTAGGCAGCGGCCCGGCGCGGACAGTTCTTCCGTTCGCCGGCTCGGTGACAATTGGTTAACCGACCGGGCTCAGGCAAATCGTTAACCGACGTCGGCGAGACAAATGGTTAACCGGCTCGGCCGGGACAAGTCGTTAACCAACTTCGGCGTGACAAATGGTTAACCGGCCCGGCCGGGACAAGTCGTTAACCAGACCCCAGCAGGCACTGCGGTAACCGACCGGGTCCGGTGCTGACATGCAGAACAGGACAGAGACTTGGGCAGCGGCCCGGCGCGGACAGTTCTTCCGTTCGCCGGCTCGGTGACAATTGGTTAACCGACCGGGCTCAGGCAAATCGTTAACCGACGTCGGCGAGACAAATGGTTAACCGGCTCGGCCGGGACAAGTCGTTAACCAACTTCGGCGTGACAAATGGTTAACCGGCCCGGCCGGGACAAGTCGTTAACCAGACCCCAGCCGGCACTGCGGTAACCGACCGGGTCCGGTGCTGACACGCAGAACAGGACAGAGACTTAGGCAGCGGCCCGGCGCGGACAGTTCTTCCGTTCGCCGGCTCGTGACAATTGGTTAACCGACCGGGCTCAGGCAAATCGTTAACCGACGTCGGCGTGACAAATGGTTAACCGGCCCGGCCGGGACAAGTCGTTAACCAGTCCCGAGCCGGCTCTGCGGTAACCGACCGGGTCCGGTGCTGACGGGCAGAACAGGACAAAGACTTAGGCAGCAGCCCGGCGCGAACAGTTCTTCCGTTCCCCGGCTCGTGACGATTGGTTAACCGACCTCCGGTCCACCCTCCGAAAGTGCCGCCCCTCGGTCCGAACGTCGCTCCCAACACGTCCCCCGGCTGCTCCCCGCCGCGGGACCTTGTAGGTTTTGAATTCGGCGGAAGCCGTAGTTTTGGCCGAGCGCCATAACACGAGCCCTAGCCCCAGCCCAAGCCCTAACCCATATCCTAGCCCTAGCCCTAACCCTAACCCTAACCCCAGCCGTAACCCTAACCCAGGCCCTAACCCTAACGCTAACCCTAACCCCCGCCCTAACCCTAAACCTAACCCCAGCCCTAACCCTGAACCTAACCCTAACCCTAGACCTAACCCCAGCCCTAACCCTAGCCCTGGCCCTAACCCTAACCCTAAACCTGGCCCGAACCCAATCCCCGGGCGGGCAATCGGTTTGCCCGACCGGGCCCTGGCAAATCGTTAACCAACGTCGGCGAGACAAATCGTTAACCAACGCCGGCGAGACAAATCGTTAACCAGCCCGGCCGGGACAAGTCGTTAACCAACCCTAATGCGGCCGGACTTGGAATAATTCCGACGTCTGCCGAGGACTGCGATGGGCGGTGCGACCTCCTGTAGTCCCGACGGAGGAGCCGCCCCTCGGCCGGCACGACCCTCGGAAGACGTCCCCTCGCGGCAAGCCAGCCGAGGTATGACGCGTGCGGACCTGCCAGGAGCACAACCCAAACCTTAAAACTAACCCTGGCCATAGCACGAGCCCTAGCCCCAGCCCAAGCCCCAACCCATATCCTAGCCCTAGCCCCAGCCCAAGCCCCAACCCATATCCTAGCCCTAGCCCTGACCCTAGCCCTAACCCCAACCCTAACCCTAACCCCAGCCCTAACCCTAAAGCTAACCCCAACCCTAACCCTAACCCTAGCCCCAACCCTGACCCTAACCCTAACCCTAGCCCCAACCCTAACCCTAACCCTAACCCTAACCCTAACCCTAACCCTAACCCTAACCCTAACCCTAACCCTAACCCTAACCCTAACCCTAACCCTAACCCTAACCCTAACCCTAACCCTAGCCCGAACCCAATCCCCGGGCGGGCAATCGGGTTGCCCGAACGGGCCCTGGCAAATCGTTAACCAGCCCGGCCGGGACAAGTCGTTAACCAGCCCGGCCGGGACAAGTCGTTAACCAGCCCGGCCGGGACAAGTCGTTAACCAACGTCGGCGAGACAAATGGTTAACCGGCTCGGCCGGGACAAGTCGTTAACCAACTTCGGCGTGACAAATGGTTAACCGGCCCGGCCGGGACAAGTCGTTAACCAGACCCCAGCCGGCACTGCGGTAACCGACCGGGTCCGGTGCTGACACGCAGAACAGGACAGAGACTTAGGCAGCGGCCCGGCGCGGACAGTTCTTCCGTTCGCCGGCTCGTGACAATTGGTTAACCGACCGGGCTCAGGCAAATCGTTAACCGACGTCGGCGAGACAAATGGTTAACCGGCCCGGCCGGGACAAGTCGTTAACCAGTCCCGAGCCGGCTCTGCGGTAACCGACCGGGTCCGGTGCTGACGGGCAGAACAGGACAAAGACTTAGGCAGCAGCCCGGCGCGAACAGTTCTTCCGTTCCCCGGCTCGTGACGATTGGTTAACCGACCTCCGGTCCACCCTCCGAAAGTGCCGCCCCTCGGTCCGAACGTCGCTCCCAACACGTCCCCCGGCTGCTCCCCGCCGCGGGACCTTGTAGGTTTTGAATTCGGCGGAAGCCGTAGTTTTGGCCGAGCGCCATAACACGAGCCCTAGCCCCAGCCCAAGCCCTAACCCATATCCTAGCCCTAGCCCTAACCCTAACCCTAACCCCAGCCGTAACCCTAACCCAGGCCCTAACCCTAACGCTAACCCTAACCCCCGCCCTAACCCTAAACCTAACCCCAGCCCTAACCCTGAACCTAACCCTAACCCTAGACCTAACCCCAGCCCTAACCCTAGCCCTGGCCCTAACCCTAACCCTAAACCTGGCCCGAACCCAATCCCCGGGCGGGCAATCGGTTTGCCCGACCGGGCCCTGGCAAATCGTTAACCAACGTCGGCGAGACAAATCGTTAACCAACGCCGGCGAGACAAATCGTTAACCAGCCCGGCCGGGACAAGTCGTTAACCAACCCTAATGCGGCGGGACTTGGAATAATTCCGACGTCTGCCGAGGACTGCGATGGGCGGTGCGACCTCCTGTAGTCCCGACGGAGGAGCCGCCCCTCGGCCGGCACGGCCCTCCGAAGACGTCCCCTCGCGGCCACCCGCCGAGGTATGACGCGTGCGGTCCTGCCAGGAGCACAACCCAAACCTTAAAACTAACCCTGGCCATAGCACGAGCCCTAGCCCCAGCCCAAGCCCCAACCCATATCCTAGGCCTAGCCCTGACCCTAGCCCCAACCCTAGCCCTAACCCCAGCCCTAACCCTAAAGCTAACCCCCGCCCTAACCCGAGCCCTAGCCCCAACCCGAACGCTAAACCTAACCCTAACCCCAACCCCAACCCTAGCCCTAACCCCAGCCCTAACCCTAAAGCTAACCCCCGCCCTCACCCGAGCCCTAGCCCCAACCCGAACGCTAACCCTAACCCTAACCCCAACCCCAACCCTAACCCTAACCCTAACCCTAGCCCCAGCCCAAGCCCCAACCCATATCCTAGCCCTAGCCCTGACCCTAGCCCGAACCCTAACCCTAACCCTAACCCCAGCCCTAACCCTAAAGCTAACCCCAACCCTAACCCTAACCCTAGCCCCAACCCTAACGCTCACCCTAACCCCAGCCCTAACCCTAATCCTAACCCCAGCTCTAAGCCTAAGCCCCGCCCTAACCCGAGCCCTAACCCCAACCACAACCCTAACCCTAACCCTAACCCTAGCCCGAACCCAATCCCCGGGCGGGCAATCGGGTTGCCCGCCCGGGCCCTGGCAAATCGTTAACCAACGTCGGCGAGACAAGTCGTTAACCAGCCCGGCCGGGACAAGTCGTTAACCAACGTCGGCGAGACAAGTCGTTAACCAACGTCGGCGAGACAAGTCGTTAACCAGCCCGGCCGGGACAAGTCGTTAACCAACCCTAATGCGGCGGGACTTGGAATAATTTCGACGTCTGCCGAGGACTGCGATGGGCGGTGCGATCTCCTGTAGTCCCGACGGAGGAGCCGCCCCTCGGCCGGCACGGCCCTCCGAAGACGTCCCCTCGCGGCCACCCGCCGAGGTATGACGCGTGCGGACCTGCCAGGAGCACAACCCAAACCTTAAAACTAACCCTGGCTATAGCACGAGCCCTAGCCCCAGCCCAAGCCCCAACCCATATCCTAGGCCTAGCCCTGACCCTAGACCCAACCCTAGCCCTAACCCCAGCCCTAACCCTAAAGCTAACCCCCGCCCTAACCCGAGCCCTAGCCCCAACCCGAACGCTAACCCTAACCCTGACCCTAACCCTAACCCTAACCCTAACCCTAACCCTAACCCTAACCCTAACCCTAACCCTAACCCTAACCCTAACCCTAACCCTAACCCTAACCCTAACCCTAACCCTAGCCCGAACCCAATCCCCGGGCGGGCAATCGGGTTGCCCGACCGGGCCCTGGCAAATCGTTAACCAACGTCGGCGAGACAAGTCGTTAACCAGCCCGGCCGGGACAAGTCGTTAACCAACGTCGGCGAGACAAGTCGTTAACCAGCCCGGCCGGGACAAGTCGTTAACCAACGTCGGCGAGACAAGTCGTTAACCAGCCCGGCCGGGACAAGTCGTTAACCAACCCTAATGCGGCGGGACTTGGAATAATTTCGACGTCTGCCGAGGACTGCGATGGGCGGTGCGACCTCCTGTAGTCCCGACGGAGGAGCCGCCCCTCGGCCGGCACGACCCTCGGAAGACGTCCCCTCGCGGCCACCCGCCGAGGTATGACGCGTGCGGTCCTGCCAGGAGCACAACCCAAACCTTAAAACTAACCCTGGCCATAGCACGAGCCCTAGCCCCAGCCCAAGCCCCAACCCATATCCTAGGCCTAGCCCTGACCCTAGCCCCAACCCTAGCCCTAACCCCAGCCCTAACCCTAAAGCTAACCCCCGCCCTAACCCGAGCCCTAGCCCCAACCCGAACGCTAAACCTAACCCTAACCCCAACCCCAACCCTAGCCCTAACCCCAGCCCTAACCCTAAAGCTAACCCCCGCCCTCACCCGAGCCCTAGCCCCAACCCGAACGCTAACCCTAACCCTAACCCCAACCCCAACCCTAACCCTAACCCTAACCCTAGCCCCAGCCCAAGCCCCAACCCATATCCTAGCCCTAGCCCTGACCCTAGCCCGAACCCTAACCCTAACCCTAACCCCAGCCCTAACCCTAAAGCTAACCCCAACCCTAACCCTAACCCTAGCCCCAACCCTAACGCTCACCCTAACCCCAGCCCTAACCCTAATCCTAACCCCAGCTCTAAGCCTAAGCCCCGCCCTAACCCGAGCCCTAACCCCAACCCTAACCCTAACCCTAACCCTAACCCTAGCCCGAACCCAATCCCCGGGCGGGCAATCGGGTTGCCCGCCCGGGCCCTGGCAAATCGTTAACCAACGTCGGCGAGACAAGTCGTTAACCAGCCCGGCCGGGACAAGTCGTTAACCAGCCCGGCCGGGACAAGTCGTTAACCAACGTCGGCGAGACAAGTCGTTAACCAGCCCGGCCGGGACAAGTCGTTAACCAACGTCGGCGAGACAAGTCGTTAACCAGCCCGGCCGGGACAAGTCGTTAACCAACCCTAATGCGGCGGGACTTGGAATAATTTCGACGTCTGCCGAGGACTGCGATGGGCGGTGCGACCTCCTGTAGTCCCGACGGAGGAGCCGCCCCTCGGCCGGCACGACCCTCGGAAGACGTCCCCTCGCGGCAAGCCAGCCGAGGTATGACGCGTGCGGACCTGCCAGGAGCACAACCCAA
>NW_026781442.1:165000-175000 GCF_030144855.1 Hypanus sabinus | reverse complement strand
TCGGTTGCGTGGCTGCACGGGCATCTCTTGCCACTCTAGTTTTCGGACTTCCCCCGACTCTCTCGCCTTGCCTGTGCGGCGCGAGAGAGTGCTGCTGCGGCCGGCGCGCCCGTCCCCTGCACTCTCGGGGCCATGCTCGTCGCGGCGCCGCGCCGCCCCCTCTCGAGCCGCGTCGCTGGGTGGGGTCCGCACCCGCACCGCTCCTGCCGAGTTGGCTCTCGGGACGGTCGACGGTCGCCGCTCGCCTCCGACGGCCCGGGGCCAACGCCGCGCCGGTGAGCGCCTCGCCATCCCGCCCCGTCGTCCGCTCCGGTGAGGTCCGCACCTTCACCGCCTAGGTATGGAGCGCGTGTGTGCCTGCCTTCTCGGGATGGTCGACGGCCGCCCGCCCGGCCCCCGTCATTCGTGGGCGCAGCAGTCTCGTCCGCCGGCGGGGGAATCCGGCTGATCGATCGCGGTGCAAACGTGCGAATGCCCAACGTCCAATTCCGTCCGAAGCATGAAGACCTCGGTCGGTATCGGGCCGCCCCGCGGCAGACCCATCAACCCACCTCCGGAGATGGTAACGAGCCGAGCGTGGAAGTTCGCCGCACGTGTCGAGACCGTCGCTTCCACTCGGCCTCTCCCAAAGGTAGGACCGACCAAGCCGCATCGATCGGGGAACAGAGGTCTCCGCAGACGACACTCGCGAGGGCACCCGTGGCAGGCTGGTTCCCACACAAGTCTCCGTCACACAAAGTGCGTGCTCCCCTCCTAAAAGGCTTTTGGCTACCCGTCGGGTCTGCCGGCCGTCGCCCACGGTTCCCGCTCAGACCCTGTCCGGAGCCCCTGGCGCGTCCTCGGACTTCCCGTCTGCCTTCACCTCGGTAAGCATTCAAAAGCCTTTTCTGTCTATAAATCACTGTAAGTCGGAGCTCGCCTGGCCTCCCGCTTACTGAGTCCGAAATAACCCCCGAAGGTTCACTTCGGCCTCCGCACTGTGTGTGTTGTGTTGTCTGTCTGTCTCGTGTGTCAACCGTACCACTGGAAATCCGTCTAAGTGCCTCTGGAAAACGTGTTCCCGAAAATCTCCGGGAACCCCGCCAATGCCCCCGTACAGAAATTGCATGTGTCAAGTCGGCGGGACGCCTGCCGGAAGTCCTGCCGGGCAGGTCGTACCTTGGCCCGGCCAGGCGGGGCAAATGCAACCTTCATAGCGCTCTCCGGGCCTAACTGGTTAACCGGCGCCGCGACTGACCGTACAACAATGACGTGTGTCAAACCGGCGGTAAGACGCCCGGAGCTCACGCCGGCCTCGTCGCACCTCGGGCCCGCCCGACGGGCTGGATCCGACCTTCACAGACTTCCGCCGTCAATTGGTTAACCGGCGCGGCGCCGGGAGCACGCGCCTCTGTCGGCGGTCGGCCCTCCGGTAGTGCGGCCGTGCATCGTCCGCTTCGGCCGGCAGCAGGGCCCCGAATCAGCCTTCATTCCGACTTCCGAGTTGGGACTTGGAATAATTTCGACTTCTGCCAAGGTCTCGGATCGGCGGTGGGACCTGCGGTAGTCCCACCGAAAATGCCGCCCCTCGGCCGGCACGGCCCTCCGAATACGTCCCCTCGCGGCTCACCGCAGCGGGACTTTGTCAGATTTTCGATCGGGCCGTAGCCCTATTTTTGGCGGAGGGACCTGCGGTAGTCCCACCGAAAATGCCGCCCCTCGGCCGGCACGACCCTCCGAATTCGTCCCCTCGCGTCTCCCCGCCGCGGGACTTTGTCAGAAAATCATTCGGGCAAGGTTTCGATTCGGCGGCCCGAGCACCGGTAGTCAGCCCGTATATGCTGCCCCTCGGTCGGCTTGGGCCTGCGGATACGTCCCGCTGACTGACTTCCGCCATTGGGAATTCGTCCGAAAATCCATACGGGCGACCTTGGGAAGCGTGCGGAAATACCGCCGCGCGGCCCGGGTTAACGAAGTGGGGAGGCCCGTAACGCCCGTCGACCACTCCTAAGTGGTCGAGAAAAACGCCTCCCCGTAAATCTCCGGAAACCCCGCCAATGCCCCCGTACAGAAATTGCATGTGTCAAAGGGGCGGCCGTATCTGACCCCGGCTGCCGAGCCTCTGGAACTCCTGCCCGGCTACGACCCTCAAATCCGACCCGCATCCAGACTTCCGGAGCGGACTCAGTTAACGAATTGCCACCGGGCAACTGGTTAACCGGCAGTTCTCGGACGGCTCGTTAGCCGTGCCGACCGACCCCCCCGGCCGTGCGGTGGAGCAAGACAACAGTCCCCGGGCGGGCAATCGAGTTCCCGACCGGGCCCTGGCAGATCGTTAACCGGCCCGACCGGGACAAGTCGTTAACCAACTTCGGCGTGACAAATGGTTAACCGGCCCGGTCGGGACAAGTCGTTAACCAACTTCGGCGTGACAAATGGTTAACCGGCCCGGCCGGGACAAGTCGTCAACCGACGTCGGCGTGACAAATGGTTAACCGGCCGGGCCGGGACAAGTCGTTAACCAGACCCGAGCCGGCACTTCGGTAACCGACCGGGTCCGGTGCTGTCATGCAGAACAGGACAGAGACTTAGGCAGCGGCCCGGCGCGGACAGTTCTTCCGTTCGCCGGCTCGGTGACAATTGGTTAACCGACCGGGCTCAGGCAAATCGTTAACCGACGTCGGCGAGACAAATGGTTAACCGGCTCGGCCGGGACAAGTCGTTAACCAACTTCGGCGTGACAAATGGTTAACCGGCCCGGCCGGGACAAGTCGTTAACCAGACCCCAGCAGGCACTGCGGTAACCGACCGGGTCCGGTGCTGACATGCAGAACAGGACAAAGACTTGGGCAGCGGCCCGGCGCGGACAGTTCTTCCGTTCGCCGGCTCGGTGACAATTGGTTAACCGACCGGGCTCAGGCAAATCGTTAACCGACGTCGGCGAGACAAATGGTTAACCGGCTCGGCCGGGACAAGTCGTTAACCAACTTCGGCGTGACAAATGGTTAACCGGCCCGGCCGGGACAAGTCGTTAACCAGACCCCAGCAGGCACTGCGGTAACCGACCGGGTCCGGTGCTGACATGCAGAACAGGACAAAGACTTGGGCAGCGGCCCGGCGCGGACAGTTCTTCCGTTCGCCGGCTCGGTGACAATTGGTTAACCGACCGGGCTCAGGCAAATCGTTAACCGACGTCGGCGAGACAAATGGTTAACCGGCTCGGCCGGGACAAGTCGTTAACCAACTTCGGCGTGACAAATGGTTAACCGGCCCGGCCGGGACAAGTCGTTAACCAGACCCCAGCAGGCACTGCGGTAACCGACCGGGTCCGGTGCTGACATGCAGAACAGGACAAAGACTTGGGCAGCGGCCCGGCGCGGACAGTTCTTCCGTTCGCCGGCTCGGTGACAATTGGTTAACCGACCGGGCTCAGGCAAATCGTTAACCGACGTCGGCGAGACAAATGGTTAACCGGCTCGGCCGGGACAAGTCGTTAACCAACTTCGGCGTGACAAATGGTTAACCGGCCCGGCCGGGACAAGTCGTTAACCAGACCCCAGCAGGCACTGCGGTAACCGACCGGGTCCGGTGCTGACATGCAGAACAGGACAAAGACTTGGGCAGCGGCCCGGCGCGGACAGTTCTTCCGTTCGCCGGCTCGGTGACAATTGGTTAACCGACCGGGCTCAGGCAAATCGTTAACCGACGTCGGCGAGACAAATGGTTAACCGGCTCGGCCGGGACAAGTCGTTAACCAACTTCGGCGTGCCAAATGGTTAACCGGCCCGGCCGGGACAAGTCGTTAACCAGACCCCAGCAGGCACTGCGGTAACCGACCGGGTCCGGTGCTGACATGCAGAACAGGACAAAGACTTGGGCAGCGGCCCGGCGCGGACAGTTCTTCCGTTCGCCGGCTCGGTGACAATTGGTTAACCGACCGGGCTCAGGCAAATCGTTAACCGACGTCGGCGAGACAAATGGTTAACCGGCTCGGCCGGGACAAGTCGTTAACCAACTTCGGCGTGACAAATGGTTAACCGGCCCGGCCGGGACAAGTCGTTAACCAGACCCCAGCAGGCACTGCGGTAACCGACCGGGTCCGGTGCTGACATGCAGAACAGGACAGAGACTTGGGCAGCGGCCCGGCGCGGACAGTTCTTCCGTTCGCCGGCTCGGTGACAATTGGTTAACCGACCGGGCTCAGGCAAATCGTTAACCGACGTCGGCGAGACAAATGGTTAACCGGCTCGGCCGGGACAAGTCGTTAACCGACGTCGGCGTGACAAATGGTTAACCGGCCGGGCCGGGACAAGTCGTTAACCAGACCCGAGCCGGCACTTCGGTAACCGACCCGGTCCGGTGCTGTCATGCAGAACAGGACAGAGACTTAGGCAGCGGCCCGGCGCGGACAGTTCTTCCGTTCGCCGGCTCGGTGACAATTGGTTAACCGACCGGGCTCAGGCAAATCGTTAACCGACGTCGGCGAGACAAATGGTTAACCGGCTCGGCCGGGACAAGTCGTTAACCAACTTCGGCGTGACAAATGGTTAACCGGCCCGGCCGGGACAAGTCGTTAACCAGACCCCAGCAGGCACTGCGGTAACCGACCGGGTCCGGTGCTGACATGCAGAACAGGACAGAGACTTGGGCAGCGGCCCGGCGCGGACAGTTCTTCCGTTCGCCGGCTCGGTGACAATTGGTTAACCGACCGGGCTCAGGCAAATCGTTAACCGACGTCGGCGAGACAAATGGTTAACCGGCTCGGCCGGGACAAGTCGTTAACCAACTTCGGCGTGACAAATGGTTAACCGGCCCGGCCGGGACAAGTCGTTAACCAGACCCCAGCCGGCACTGCGGTAACCGACCGGGTCCGGTGCTGACACGCAGAACAGGACAGAGACTTAGGCAGCGGCCCGGCGCGGACAGTTCTTCCGTTCGCCGGCTCGTGACAATTGGTTAACCGACCGGGCTCAGGCAAATCGTTAACCGACGTCGGCGTGACAAATGGTTAACCGGCCCGGCCGGGACAAGTCGTTAACCAGTCCCGAGCCGGCTCTGCGGTAACCGACCGGGTCCGGTGCTGACGGGCAGAACAGGACAAAGACTTAGGCAGCAGCCCGGCGCGAACAGTTCTTCCGTTCCCCGGCTCGTGACGATTGGTTAACCGACCTCCGGTCCACCCTCCGAAAGTGCCGCCCCTCGGTCCGAACGTCGCTCCCAACACGTCCCCCGGCTGCTCCCCGCCGCGGGACCTTGTAGGTTTTGAATTCGGCGGAAGCCGTAGTTTTGGCCGAGCGCCATAACACGAGCCCTAGCCCCAGCCCAAGCCCTAACCCATATCCTAGCCCTAGCCCTAACCCTAACCCTAACCCCAGCCGTAACCCTAACCCAGGCCCTAACCCTAACGCTAACCCTAACCCCCGCCCTAACCCTAAACCTAACCCCAGCCCTAACCCTGAACCTAACCCTAACCCTAGACCTAACCCCAGCCCTAACCCTAGCCCTGGCCCTAACCCTAACCCTAAACCTGGCCCGAACCCAATCCCCGGGCGGGCAATCGGTTTGCCCGACCGGGCCCTGGCAAATCGTTAACCAACGTCGGCGAGACAAATCGTTAACCAACGCCGGCGAGACAAATCGTTAACCAGCCCGGCCGGGACAAGTCGTTAACCAACCCTAATGCGGCCGGACTTGGAATAATTCCGACGTCTGCCGAGGACTGCGATGGGCGGTGCGACCTCCTGTAGTCCCGACGGAGGAGCCGCCCCTCGGCCGGCACGACCCTCGGAAGACGTCCCCTCGCGGCAAGCCAGCCGAGGTATGACGCGTGCGGACCTGCCAGGAGCACAACCCAAACCTTAAAACTAACCCTGGCCATAGCACGAGCCCTAGCCCCAGCCCAAGCCCCAACCCATATCCTAGCCCTAGCCCCAGCCCAAGCCCCAACCCATATCCTAGCCCTAGCCCTGACCCTAGCCCTAACCCCAACCCTAACCCTAACCCCAGCCCTAACCCTAAAGCTAACCCCAACCCTAACCCTAACCCTAGCCCCAACCCTGACCCTAACCCTAACCCTAGCCCCAACCCTAACCCTAACCCTAACCCTAACCCTAACCCTAACCCTAACCCTAACCCTAACCCTAACCCTAACCCTAACCCTAACCCTAACCCTAACCCTAACCCTAACCCTAACCCTAGCCCGAACCCAATCCCCGGGCGGGCAATCGGGTTGCCCGAACGGGCCCTGGCAAATCGTTAACCAGCCCGGCCGGGACAAGTCGTTAACCAGCCCGGCCGGGACAAGTCGTTAACCAGCCCGGCCGGGACAAGTCGTTAACCAACGTCGGCGAGACAAATGGTTAACCGGCTCGGCCGGGACAAGTCGTTAACCAACTTCGGCGTGACAAATGGTTAACCGGCCCGGCCGGGACAAGTCGTTAACCAGACCCCAGCCGGCACTGCGGTAACCGACCGGGTCCGGTGCTGACACGCAGAACAGGACAGAGACTTAGGCAGCGGCCCGGCGCGGACAGTTCTTCCGTTCGCCGGCTCGTGACAATTGGTTAACCGACCGGGCTCAGGCAAATCGTTAACCGACGTCGGCGAGACAAATGGTTAACCGGCCCGGCCGGGACAAGTCGTTAACCAGTCCCGAGCCGGCTCTGCGGTAACCGACCGGGTCCGGTGCTGACGGGCAGAACAGGACAAAGACTTAGGCAGCAGCCCGGCGCGAACAGTTCTTCCGTTCCCCGGCTCGTGACGATTGGTTAACCGACCTCCGGTCCACCCTCCGAAAGTGCCGCCCCTCGGTCCGAACGTCGCTCCCAACACGTCCCCCGGCTGCTCCCCGCCGCGGGACCTTGTAGGTTTTGAATTCGGCGGAAGCCGTAGTTTTGGCCGAGCGCCATAACACGAGCCCTAGCCCCAGCCCAAGCCCTAACCCATATCCTAGCCCTAGCCCTAACCCTAACCCTAACCCCAGCCGTAACCCTAACCCAGGCCCTAACCCTAACGCTAACCCTAACCCCCGCCCTAACCCTAAACCTAACCCCAGCCCTAACCCTGAACCTAACCCTAACCCTAGACCTAACCCCAGCCCTAACCCTAGCCCTGGCCCTAACCCTAACCCTAAACCTGGCCCGAACCCAATCCCCGGGCGGGCAATCGGTTTGCCCGACCGGGCCCTGGCAAATCGTTAACCAACGTCGGCGAGACAAATCGTTAACCAACGCCGGCGAGACAAATCGTTAACCAGCCCGGCCGGGACAAGTCGTTAACCAACCCTAATGCGGCGGGACTTGGAATAATTCCGACGTCTGCCGAGGACTGCGATGGGCGGTGCGACCTCCTGTAGTCCCGACGGAGGAGCCGCCCCTCGGCCGGCACGGCCCTCCGAAGACGTCCCCTCGCGGCCACCCGCCGAGGTATGACGCGTGCGGTCCTGCCAGGAGCACAACCCAAACCTTAAAACTAACCCTGGCCATAGCACGAGCCCTAGCCCCAGCCCAAGCCCCAACCCATATCCTAGGCCTAGCCCTGACCCTAGCCCCAACCCTAGCCCTAACCCCAGCCCTAACCCTAAAGCTAACCCCCGCCCTAACCCGAGCCCTAGCCCCAACCCGAACGCTAAACCTAACCCTAACCCCAACCCCAACCCTAGCCCTAACCCCAGCCCTAACCCTAAAGCTAACCCCCGCCCTCACCCGAGCCCTAGCCCCAACCCGAACGCTAACCCTAACCCTAACCCCAACCCCAACCCTAACCCTAACCCTAACCCTAGCCCCAGCCCAAGCCCCAACCCATATCCTAGCCCTAGCCCTGACCCTAGCCCGAACCCTAACCCTAACCCTAACCCCAGCCCTAACCCTAAAGCTAACCCCAACCCTAACCCTAACCCTAGCCCCAACCCTAACGCTCACCCTAACCCCAGCCCTAACCCTAATCCTAACCCCAGCTCTAAGCCTAAGCCCCGCCCTAACCCGAGCCCTAACCCCAACCACAACCCTAACCCTAACCCTAACCCTAGCCCGAACCCAATCCCCGGGCGGGCAATCGGGTTGCCCGCCCGGGCCCTGGCAAATCGTTAACCAACGTCGGCGAGACAAGTCGTTAACCAGCCCGGCCGGGACAAGTCGTTAACCAACGTCGGCGAGACAAGTCGTTAACCAACGTCGGCGAGACAAGTCGTTAACCAGCCCGGCCGGGACAAGTCGTTAACCAACCCTAATGCGGCGGGACTTGGAATAATTTCGACGTCTGCCGAGGACTGCGATGGGCGGTGCGATCTCCTGTAGTCCCGACGGAGGAGCCGCCCCTCGGCCGGCACGGCCCTCCGAAGACGTCCCCTCGCGGCCACCCGCCGAGGTATGACGCGTGCGGACCTGCCAGGAGCACAACCCAAACCTTAAAACTAACCCTGGCTATAGCACGAGCCCTAGCCCCAGCCCAAGCCCCAACCCATATCCTAGGCCTAGCCCTGACCCTAGACCCAACCCTAGCCCTAACCCCAGCCCTAACCCTAAAGCTAACCCCCGCCCTAACCCGAGCCCTAGCCCCAACCCGAACGCTAACCCTAACCCTGACCCTAACCCTAACCCTAACCCTAACCCTAACCCTAACCCTAACCCTAACCCTAACCCTAACCCTAACCCTAACCCTAACCCTAACCCTAACCCTAACCCTAACCCTAGCCCGAACCCAATCCCCGGGCGGGCAATCGGGTTGCCCGACCGGGCCCTGGCAAATCGTTAACCAACGTCGGCGAGACAAGTCGTTAACCAGCCCGGCCGGGACAAGTCGTTAACCAACGTCGGCGAGACAAGTCGTTAACCAGCCCGGCCGGGACAAGTCGTTAACCAACGTCGGCGAGACAAGTCGTTAACCAGCCCGGCCGGGACAAGTCGTTAACCAACCCTAATGCGGCGGGACTTGGAATAATTTCGACGTCTGCCGAGGACTGCGATGGGCGGTGCGATCTCCTGTAGTCCCGACGGAGGAGCCGCCCCTCGGCCGGCACGGCCCTCCGAAGACGTCCCCTCGCGGCCACCCGCCGAGGTATGACGCGTGCGGACCTGCCAGGAGCACAACCCAAACCTTAAAACTAACCCTGGCTATAGCACGAGCCCTAGCCCCAGCCCAAGCCCCAACCCATATCCTAGGCCTAGCCCTGACCCTAGACCCAACCCTAGCCCTAACCCCAGCCCTAACCCTAAAGCTAACCCCCGCCCTAACCCGAGCCCTAGCCCCAACCCGAACGCTAACCCTAACCCTAACACCAACCCCAACCCTAGCCCTAACCCCAGCCCTAACCCTAAAGCTAACCCCCGCCCTCACCCGAGCCCTAGCCCCAACCCGAACGCTAACCCTAACCCTAACCCCAACCCCAACCCTAACCCTAACCCTAACCCTAGCCCCAGCCCAAGCCCCAACCCATATCCTAGCCCTAGCCCTGACCCTAGCCCCAACCCTAACGCTAACCCTAACCCCAGCCCTAACCCTAACGCTAACCCTAATCCTAACCCCAGCTCTAAGCCTAACCCCCGCCCTAACCCGAGCCCTAACCCCAACCCCGACCCTAACCCTAACCCTGACCCTAACCCTAACCCTAACCCTAACCCTAACCCTAACCCTAACCCTAGCCCGAACCCAATCCCCGGGCGGGCAATCGGGTTGCCCGACCGGGCCCTGGCAAATCGTTAACCAACGTCGGCGAGACAAGTCGTTAACCAGCCCGGCCGGGACAAGTCGTTAACCAGCCCGGCCGGGACAAGTCGTTAACCAACCCTAATGCGGCGGGACTTGGAATAATTTCGACGTCTGCCGAGGACTGCGATGGGCGGTGCGACCTCCTGTAGTCCCGACGGAGGAGCCGCCCCTCGGCCGGCACGACCCTCGGAAGACGTCCCCTCGCGGCAAGCCAGCCGAGGTATGACGCGTGCGGACCTGCCAGGAGCACAACCCAAACCTTAAAACTAACCCTGGCCATAGCACGAGCCCTAGCCCCAGCCCAAGCCCCAACCCA
>NW_026781442.1:142500-152500 GCF_030144855.1 Hypanus sabinus | reverse complement strand
CGGCGCGAGAGAGTGCTGCTGCGGCCGGCGCGCCCGTCCCCTGCACTCTCGGGGCCATGCTCGTCGCGGCGCCGCGCCGCCCCCTCTCGAGCCGCGTCGCTGGGTGGGGTCCGCACCCGCACCGCTCCTGCCGAGTTGGCTCTCGGGACGGTCGACGGTCGCCGCTCGCCTCCGACGGCCCGGGGCCAACGCCGCGCCGGTGAGCGCCTCGCCATCCCGCCCCGTCGTCCGCTCCGGTGAGGTCCGCACCTTCACCGCCTAGGTATGGAGCGCGTGTGTGCCTGCCTTCTCGGGATGGTCGACGGCCGCCCGCCCGGCCCCCGTCATTCGTGGGCGCAGCAGTCTCGTCCGCCGGCGGGGGAATCCGGCTGATCGATCGCGGTGCAAACGTGCGAATGCCCAACGTCCAATTCCGTCCGAAGCATGAAGACCTCGGTCGGTATCGGGCCGCCCCGCGGCAGACCCATCAACCCACCTCCGGAGATGGTAACGAGCCGAGCGTGGAAGTTCGCCGCACGTGTCGAGACCGTCGCTTCCACTCGGCCTCTCCCAAAGGTAGGACCGACCAAGCCGCATCGATCGGGGAACAGAGGTCTCCGCAGACGACACTCGCGAGGGCACCCGTGGCAGGCTGGTTCCCACACAAGTCTCCGTCACACAAAGTGCGTGCTCCCCTCCTAAAAAGGCTTTTGGCTACCCGTCGGTCTGCCGGCCGTCGCCCACGGTTCCCGCTCAGACCCTGTCCGGAGCCCCTGGCGCGTCCTCGGACTTCCCGTCTGCCTTCACCTCGGTAAGCATTCAAAAGCCTTTTCTGTCTATAAATCACTGTAAGTCGGAGCTCGCCTGGCCTCCCGCTTACTGAGTCCGAAATAACCCCCGAAGGTTCACTTCGGCCTCCGCACTGTGTGTGTTGTGTTGTCTGTCTGTCTCGTGTGTCAACCGTACCACTGGAAATCCGTCTAAGTGCCTCTGGAAAACGTGTTCCCGAAAATCTCCGGGAACCCCGCCAATGCCCCCGTACAGAAATTGCATGTGTCAAGTCGGCGGGACGCCTGCCGGAAGTCCTGCCGGGCAGGTCGTACCTTGGCCCGGCCAGGCGGGGCAAATGCAACCTTCATAGCGCTCTCCGGGCCTAACTGGTTAACCGGCGCCGCGACTGACCGTACAACAATGACGTGTGTCAAACCGGCGGTAAGACGCCCGGAGCTCACGCCGGCCTCGTCGCACCTCGGGCCCGCCCGACGGGCTGGATCCGACCTTCACAGACTTCCGCCGTCAATTGGTTAACCGGCGCGGCGCCGGGAGCACGCGCCTCTGTCGGCGGTCGGCCCTCCGGTAGTGCCGCCGTGCATCGTCCGCTTCGGCCGGCAGCAGGGCCCCGAATCAGCCTTCATTCCGACTTCCGAGTTGGAATAATTTCGACTTCTGCCAAGGTCTCGGATCGGCGGTGGGACCTGCGGTAGTCCCACCGAAAATGCCGCCCCTCGGCCGGCACGGCCCTCCGAATACGTCCCCTCGCGGCTCACCGCAGCGGGACTTTGTCAGATTTTCGATCGGGCCGTAGCCCTATTTTTGGCGGAGGGACCTGCGGTAGTCCCACCGAAAATGCCGCCCCTCGGCCGGCACGACCCTCCGAATTCGTCCCCTCGCGTCTCCCCGCCGCGGGACTTTGTCAGAAAATCATTCGGGCAAGGTTTCGATTCGGCGGCCCGAGCACCGGTAGTCAGCCCGTATATGCTGCCCCTCGGTCGGCTTGGGCCTGCGGATACGTCCCGCTGACTGACTTCCGCCATTGGGAATTCGTCCGAAAATCCATACGGGCGACCTTGGGAAGCGTGCGGAAATACCGCCGCGCGGCCCGGGTTAACGAAGTGGGGAGGCCCGTAACGCCCGTCGACCACTCCTAAGTGGTCGAGAAAAACGCCTCCCCGTAAATCTCCGGAAACCCCGCCAATGCCCCCGTACAGAAATTGCATGTGTCAAAGGGGCGGCCGTATCTGACCCCGGCTGCCGAGCCTCTGGAACTCCTGCCCGGCTACGACCCTCAAATCCGACCCGCATCCAGACTTCCGGAGCGGACTCAGTTAACGAATTGCCACCGGGCAACTGGTTAACCGGCAGTTCTCGGACGGCTCGTTAGCCGTGCCGACCGACCCCCCCGGCCGTGCGGTGGAGCAAGACAACAGTCCCCGGGCGGGCAATCGAGTTCCCGACCGGGCCCTGGCAGATCGTTAACCGGCCCGACCGGGACAAGTCGTTAACCAACTTCGGCGTGACAAATGGTTAACCGGCCCGGCCGGGACAAGTCGTTAACCAACTTCGGCGTGACAAATGGTTAACCGGCCCGGCCGGGACAAGTCGTTAACCGACGTCGGCGTGACAAATGGTTAACCGGCCGGGCCGGGACAAGTCGTTAACCAGACCCGAGCCGGCACTTCGGTAACCGACCGGGTCCGGTGCTGTCATGCAGAACAGGACAGAGACTTAGGCAGCGGCCCGGCGCGGACAGTTCTTCCGTTCGCCGGCTCGGTGACAATTGGTTAACCGACCGGGCTCAGGCAAATCGTTAACCGACGTCGGCGAGACAAATGGTTAACCGGCTCGGCCGGGACAAGTCGTTAACCAACTTCGGCGTGACAAATGGTTAACCGGCCCGGCCGGGACAAGTCGTTAACCAGACCCCAGCAGGCACTGCGGTAACCGACCGGGTCCGGTGCTGACATGCAGAACAGGACAAAGACTTGGGCAGCGGCCCGGCGCGGACAGTTCTTCCGTTCGCCGGCTCGGTGACAATTGGTTAACCGACCGGGCTCAGGCAAATCGTTAACCGACGTCGGCGAGACAAATGGTTAACCGGCTCGGCCGGGACAAGTCGTTAACCAACTTCGGCGTGACAAATGGTTAACCGGCCCGACCGGGACAAGTCGTTAACCAGACCCCAGCCGGCACTTCGGTAACCGACCGGGTCCGGTGCTGTCATGCAGAACAGGACAGAGACTTAGGCAGCGGCCCGGCGCGGACAGTTCTTCCGTTCGCCGGCTCGGTGACAATTGGTTAACCGACCGGGCTCAGGCAAATCGTTAACCGACGTCGGCGAGACAAATGGTTAACCGGCTCGGCCGGGACAAGTCGTTAACCAACTTCGGCGTGACAAATGGTTAACCGGCCCGGCCGGGACAAGTCGTTAACCAGACCCCAGCAGGCACTGCGGTAACCGACCGGGTCCGGTGCTGACATGCAGAACAGGACAAAGACTTGGGCAGCGGCCCGGCGCGGACAGTTCTTCCGTTCGCCGGCTCGGTGACAATTGGTTAACCGACCGGGCTCAGGCAAATCGTTAACCGACGTCCGCGAGACAAATGGTTAACCGGCTCGGCCGGGACAAGTCGTTAACCAACTTCGGCGTGACAAATGGTTAACCGGCCCGACCGGGACAAGTCGTTAACCAGACCCCAGCCGGCACTTCGGTAACCGACCGGGTCCGGTGCTGTCATGCAGAACAGGACAGAGACTTAGGCAGCGGCCCGGCGCGGACAGTTCTTCCGTTCGCCGGCTCGGTGACAATTGGTTAACCGACCGGGCTCAGGCAAATCGTTAACCGACGTCGGCGAGACAAATGGTTAACCGGCTCGGCCGGGACAAGTCGTTAACCAACTTCGGCGTGACAAATGGTTAACCGGCCCGGCCGGGACAAGTCGTTAACCAGACCACAGCCGGCACTGCGGTAACCGACCGGGTCCGGTGCTGACATGCAGAACAGGACAGAGACTTAGGCAGCGGCCCGGCGCGGACAGTTCTTCCGTTCGCCGGCTCGTGACAATTGGTTAACCGACCGGGCTCAGGCAAATCGTTAACCGACTTCGGCGAGACAAATGGTTAACCGGCCCGGCCGGGACAAGTCGTTAACCAGACCCGAGCCGGCACTGCGGTGACCGACCGGGACCGGTGCTGACATGCAGAACAGGACAAAGACTTGGGCAGCGGCCCGGCGCGGACAGTTCTTCCGTTCGCCGGCTCGGTGACAATTGGTTAACCGACCGGGCTCAGGCAAATCGTTAACCGACGTCGGCGAGACAAATGGTTAACCGGCCCGGCCGGGACAAGTCGTTAACCAGACCCGAGCCGGCACTGCGGTGACCGACCGGGACCGGTGCTGACATGCAGAACAGGACAAAGACTTGGGCAGCGGCCCGGCGCGGACAGTTCTTCCGTTCGCGCCGGCTCGTGACAATTGGTTAACCGGCCCGGCTGGGACAAATCGTTAACCGACGTCGGCGAGACAAATGGTTAACCGGCTCGGCCGGGACAAGTCGTTAACCAACTTCGGCGTGACAAATGGTTAACCGGCCCGGCCGGGACAAGTCGTTAACCAGACCCCAGCAGGCACTGCGGTAACCGACCGGGTCCGGTGCTGACATGCAGAACAGGACAAAGACTTGGGCAGCGGCCCGGCGCGGACAGTTCTTCCGTTCGCCGGCTCGGTGACAATTGGTTAACCGACCGGGCTCAGGCAAATCCTTAACCGACGTCGGCGAGACAAATGGTTAACCGGCTCGGCCGGGACAAGTCGTTAACCAACTTCGGCGTGACAAATGGTTAACCGGCCCGGCCGGGACAAGTCGTTAACCAGACCCCAGCCGGCACTGCGGTAACCGACCGGGTCCGGTGCTGACATGCAGAACAGGACAGAGACTTAGGCAGCGGCCCGGCGCGGACAGTTCTTCCGTTCGCCGGCTCGTGACAATTGGTTAACCGACCGGGCTCAGGCAAATCGTTAACCGACTTCGGCGAGACAAATGGTTAACCGGCCCGGCCGGGACAAGTCGTTAACCAGACCCGAGCCGGCACTGCGGTGACCGACCGGGACCGGTGCTGACATGCAGAACAGGACAAAGACTTAGGCAGCGGCCCGGCGCGGACAGTTCTTCCGTTCGCGCCGGCTCGTGACAATTGGTTAACCGGCCCGGCTGGGACAAATCGTTAACCGACGTCGGCGAGACAAATGGTTAACCGGCCCGGCCGGGACAAGTCGTTAACCAGACCCGAGCCGGCACTGCGGTAACCGACCGGGTCCGGTGCTGACGGGCAGAACAGGACAAAGACTTAGGCAGCAGCCCGGCGCGAACAGTTCTTCCGTTCCCCGGCTCGTGACGATTGGTTAACCGACCTCCGGTCCACCCTCCGAAAGTGCCGCCCCTCGGTCCGAACGTCGCTCCCAACACGTCCCCCGGCTGCTCCCCGCCGCGGGACCTTGTAGGTTTTGAATTCGGCGGAAGCCGTAGTTTTGGCCGAGCGCCATAACACGAGCCCTAGCCCCAGCCCAAGCCCTAACCCATATCCTAGCCCTAGCCCTAACCCTAACCCTAACCCCAGCCGTAACCCTAACCCAGGCCCTAACCCTAACGATAACCCTAACCCCCGCCCTAACCCTAAACCTAACCCCAGCCCTAACCCTGAACCTAACCCTAACCCTAGACCTAACCCCAGCCCTAACCCTAGCCCTGGCCCTAACCCTAACCCTAAACCTGGCCCGAACCCAATCCCCGGGCGGGCAATCGGTTTGCCCGACCGGGCCCTGGCAAATCGTTAACCAACGTCGGCGAGACAAATCGTTAACCAACGCCGGCGAGACAAATCGTTAACCAGCCCGGCCGGGACAAGTCGTTAACCAACCCTAATGCGGCGGGACTTGGAATAATTCCGACGTCTGCCGAGGACTGCGATGGGCGGTGCGACCTCCTGTAGTCTCGACGGAGGAGCCGCCCCTCGGCCGGCACGGCCCTCCGAAGACGTCCCCTCGCGGCCACCCGCCGAGGTATGACGCGTGCGGACCTGCCAGGAGCACAACCCAAACCTTAAAACTAACCCTGGCCATAGCACGAGCCCTAGCCCCAGCCCAAGCCCCAACCCATATCCTAGGCCTAGCCCTGACCCTAGCCCCAACCCTAGCCCTAACCCCAGCCCTAACCCTAAGGCTAACCCCCGCCCTAACCCGAGCCCTAGCCCCAACCCGAACGCTAAACCTAACCCTAACCCCAACCCCAACCCTAGCCCTAACCCCAGCCCTAACCCTAAAGCTAACCCCCGCCCTCACCCGAGCCCTAGCCCCAACCCGAACGCTAACCCTAACCCTAACCCCAACCCCAACCCTAACCCTAACCCTAACCCTAGCCCCAGCCCAAGCCCCAACCCATATCCTAGCCCTAGCCCTGACCCTAGCCCGAACCCTAACCCTAACCCTAACCCCAGCCCTAACCCTAAAGCTAACCCCAACCCTAACCCTAACCCTAGCCCCAACCCTAACGCTCACCCTAACCCCAGCCCTAACCCTAATCCTAACCCCAGCTCTAAGCCTAAGCCCCGCCCTAACCCGAGCCCTAACCCCAACCACAACCCTAACCCTAACCCTAACCCTGGCAAATCGTTAACCAACGTCGGCGAGACAAGTCGTTAACCAACGTCGGCGAGACAAGTCGTTAACCAGCCCGGCCGGGACAAGTCGTTAACCAACGTCGGCGAGACAAGTCGTTAACCAACGTCGGCGAGACAAGTCGTTAACCAGCCCGGCCGGGACAAGTCGTTAACCAGCCCGGCCGGGACAAGTCGTTAACCAACCCTAATGCGGCGGGACTTGGAATAATTCCGACGTCTGCCGAGGACTGCGATGGGCGGTGCGACCTCCTGTAGTCTCGACGGAGGAGCCGCCCCTCGGCCGGCACGGCCCTCCGAAGACGTCCCCTCGCGGCCACCCGCCGAGGTATGACGCGTGCGGACCTGCCAGGAGCACAACCCAAACCTTAAAACTAACCCTGGCCATAGCACGAGCCCTAGCCCCAGCCCAAGCCCCAACCCATATCCTAGGCCTAGCCCTGACCCTAGCCCCAACCCTAGCCCTAACCCCAGCCCTAACCCTAAGGCTAACCCCCGCCCTAACCCGAGCCCTAGCCCCAACCCGAACGCTAAACCTAACCCTAACCCCAACCCCAACCCTAGCCCTAACCCCAGCCCTAACCCTAAAGCTAACCCCCGCCCTCACCCGAGCCCTAGCCCCAACCCGAACGCTAACCCTAACCCTAACCCCAACCCCAACCCTAACCCTAACCCTAACCCTAGCCCCAGCCCAAGCCCCAACCCATATCCTAGCCCTAGCCCTGACCCTAGCCCGAACCCTAACCCTAACCCTAACCCCAGCCCTAACCCTAAAGCTAACCCCAACCCTAACCCTAACCCTAGCCCCAACCCTAACGCTCACCCTAACCCCAGCCCTAACCCTAATCCTAACCCCAGCTCTAAGCCTAAGCCCCGCCCTAACCCGAGCCCTAACCCCAACCACAACCCTAACCCTAACCCTAACCCTGGCAAATCGTTAACCAACGTCGGCGAGACAAGTCGTTAACCAACGTCGGCGAGACAAGTCGTTAACCAGCCCGGCCGGGACAAGTCGTTAACCAACGTCGGCGAGACAAGTCGTTAACCAACGTCGGCGAGACAAGTCGTTAACCAGCCCGGCCGGGACAAGTCGTTAACCAGCCCGGCCGGGACAAGTCGTTAACCAACCCTAATGCGGCGGGACTTGGAATAATTTCGACGTCTGCCGAGGACTGCGATGGGCGGTGCGATCTCCTGTAGTCCCGACGGAGGAGCCGCCCCTCGGCCGGCACGGCCCTCCGAAGACGTCCCCTCGCGGCCACCCGCCGAGGTATGACGCGTGCGGACCTGCCAGGAGCACAACCCAAACCTTAAAACTAACCCTGGCTATAGCACGAGCCCTAGCCCCAGCCCAAGCCCCAACCCATATCCTAGGCCTAGCCCTGACCCTAGACCCAACCCTAGCCCTAACCCCAGCCCTAACCCTAAAGCTAACCCCCGCCCTAACCCGAGCCCTAGCCCCAACCCGAACGCTAACCCTAACCCTAACACCAACCCCAACCCTAGCCCTAACCCCAGCCCTAACCCTAAAGCTAACCAACCCGAACGCTAACCCTAACCCTAACCCCAACCCCAACCCTAACCCTAACCCTAACCCTAGCCCCAGCCCAAGCCCCAACCCATATCCTAGCCCTAGCCCTGACCCTAGCCCCAACCCTAACGCTAACCCTAACCCCAGCCCTAACCCTAACGCTAACCCTAATCCTAACCCCAGCTCTAAGCCTAACCCCCGCCCTAACCCGAGCCCTAACCCCAACCCCGACCCTAACCCTAACCCTGACCCTAACCCTAACCCTAACCCTAACCCTAACCCTAACCCTAACCCTAGCCCGAACCCAATCCCCGGGCGGGCAATCGGGTTGCCCGACCGGGCCCTGGCAAATCGTTAACCAACGTCGGCGAGACAAGTCGTTAACCAGCCCGGCCGGGACAAGTCGTTAACCAGCCCGGCCGGGACAAGTCGTTAACCAACCCTAATGCGGCGGGACTTGGAATAATTTCGACGTCTGCCGAGGACTGCGATGGGCGGTGCGACCTCCTGTAGTCCCGACGGAGGAGCCGCCCCTCGGCCGGCACGACCCTCGGAAGACGTCCCCTCGCGGCAAGCCAGCCGAGGTATGACGCGTGCGGACCTGCCAGGAGCACAACCCAAACCTTAAAACTAACCCTGGCCATAGCACGAGCCCTAGCCCCAGCCCAAGCCCCAACCCATATCCTAGCCCTAGCCCTGACCCTAGCCCCAACCCTAACCCTAACCCCAACCCTAACCCTAACCCCAGCCCTAACCCTAAAGCTAACCCCAACCCTAACCCTAACCCTAGCCCCAACCCTGACCCTAACCCTAACCCTAGCCCCAACCCTAACCCTAACCCTAACCCTAACCCTAACCCTAACCCTAACCCTAACCCTAACCCTAACCCTAACCCTAACCCTAACCCTAACCCTAACCCTAACCCTAACCCTAACCCTAACCCTAGCCCGAACCCAATCCCCGGGCGGGCAATCGGGTTGCCCGACCGGGCCCTGGCAAATCGTTAACCAACGGCGGCGAGACAAGTCGTTAACCATTAACCAACGGCGGCGAGACAAGTCGTTAACCAGCCCTGCCGGGACAAGTCGTTAACCAACGTCGGCGAGACAAGTCGTTAACCAGCCCGGCCGGGACAAGTCGTTAACCAACCCTAATGCGGCGGGACTTGGAATAATTCCGACGTCTGCCGAGGACTGCGATGGGCGGTGCGACCTCCTGTAGTCCCGACGGAGGAGCCGCCCCTCGGCCGGCACGGCCCTCCGAAGACGCCCCCTCGCGGCAGCCCGCCGAGCTATGGCGCGCGGGGACCTGCCAGGAGCACAAGCCAAACCTTAACCCTAACCCTGGCACTAACCCTAACCCTAACCCTGACGCCAGCCCTAACCCTAACACTAGCCCTAACTAACCCTAACCCTCACCCTCACCCTAAAACGCCCAGTCTTTGTAACTGGGCGTACGTCGGTCCCGCAGCGGCGCGCGGCTAATTCGCCCCTGGACCTGCTAGCACCTTCTGCGAATACCGGCGAAGACGCTGACCCAGCCAGCCAGCCAGCCAGCCAACGCGCTCGTCTGTGCCGGCACACTGCAGCTCGGCAACCGGGGAGCCCACAGCCAAGCCCTCGCGAGGCTGCTGTAGCTGGCCCACCCACCCACCTCCCCCAAAGACGGGTCGTGTGGGAGCCAGGTGTCCGGACCCGGGCTGCGGTTAACCATTTACCCGCGTGCAATTCGTTAACCGACTCTGCTTCGGAAGTCCCGATGCGGGACGGATTTGCCGGCCGCTGCCGGCCCGGAGTTCCAGAGACCCGGCCGCCGGGGTCAGATTCGGCCGCCCCTTTGACACATGCAATTTCTGTACGGGGGCATTGGCGGGGTTCCCGGAGATATATGGGGAGGCGTTTTTCTCGACCACCTAGGAGTGGTCGACAGGCGGTACGGGCCTCCCCACTTCGTTAACCCGGGCCGCGCGGCGGCATTTACGGGCGAACGGCGACTTCGCCCGTCCGTCCGGCCGGACGGATTTTCCCACCGATTCCCGCT
>NW_026781442.1:122500-130000 GCF_030144855.1 Hypanus sabinus | reverse complement strand
TCCGGTAGTGCCGCCGTGCATCGTCCGCTTCGGCCGGCAGCAGGGCCCCGAATCAGCCTTCATTCCGACTTCCGAGTTGGAATAATTTCGACTTCTGCCAAGGTCTCGGATCGGCGGTGGGACCTGCGGTAGTCCCACCGAAAATGCCGCCCCTCGGCCGGCACGGCCCTCCGAATACGTCCCCTCGCGGCTCACCGCAGCGGGACTTTGTCAGATTTTCGATCGGGCCGTAGCCCTATTTTTGGCGGAGGGACCTGCGGTAGTCCCACCGAAAATGCCGCCCCTCGGCCGGCACGACCCTCCGAATTCGTCCCCTCGCGTCTCCCCGCCGCGGGACTTTGTCAGAAAATCATTCGGGCAAGGTTTCGATTCGGCGGCCCGAGCACCGGTAGTCAGCCCGTATATGCTGCCCCTCGGTCGGCTTGGGCCTGCGGATACGTCCCGCTGACTGACTTCCGCCATTGGGAATTCGTCCGAAAATCCATACGGGCGACCTTGGGAAGCGTGCGGAAATACCGCCGCGCGGCCCGGGTTAACGAAGTGGGGAGGCCCGTAACGCCCGTCGACCACTCCTAAGTGGTCGAGAAAAACGCCTCCCCGTAAATCTCCGGAAACCCCGCCAATGCCCCCGTACAGAAATTGCATGTGTCAAAGGGGCGGCCGTATCTGACCCCGGCTGCCGAGCCTCTGGAACTCCTGCCCGGCTACGACCCTCAAATCCGACCCGCATCCAGACTTCCGGAGCGGACTCAGTTAACGAATTGCCACCGGGCAACTGGTTAACCGGCAGTTCTCGGACGGCTCGTTAGCCGTGCCGACCGACCCCCCCGGCCGTGCGGTGGAGCAAGACAACAGTCCCCGGGCGGGCAATCGAGTTCCCGACCGGGCCCTGGCAGATCGTTAACCGGCCCGACCGGGACAAGTCGTTAACCAACTTCGGCGTGACAAATGGTTAACCGGCCCGGCCGGGACAAGTCGTTAACCAACTTCGGCGTGACAAATGGTTAACCGGCCCGGCCGGGACAAGTCGTTAACCGACGTCGGCGTGACAAATGGTTAACCGGCCGGGCCGGGACAAGTCGTTAACCAGACCCGAGCCGGCACTTCGGTAACCGACCGGGTCCGGTGCTGTCATGCAGAACAGGACAGAGACTTAGGCAGCGGCCCGGCGCGGACAGTTCTTCCGTTCGCCGGCTCGGTGACAATTGGTTAACCGACCGGGCTCAGGCAAATCGTTAACCGACGTCGGCGAGACAAATGGTTAACCGGCTCGGCCGGGACAAGTCGTTAACCAACTTCGGCGTGACAAATGGTTAACCGGCCCGGCCGGGACAAGTCGTTAACCAGACCCCAGCAGGCACTGCGGTAACCGACCGGGTCCGGTGCTGACATGCAGAACAGGACAAAGACTTGGGCAGCGGCCCGGCGCGGACAGTTCTTCCGTTCGCCGGCTCGGTGACAATTGGTTAACCGACCGGGCTCAGGCAAATCGTTAACCGACGTCGGCGAGACAAATGGTTAACCGGCTCGGCCGGGACAAGTCGTTAACCAACTTCGGCGTGACAAATGGTTAACCGGCCCGACCGGGACAAGTCGTTAACCAGACCCCAGCCGGCACTTCGGTAACCGACCGGGTCCGGTGCTGTCATGCAGAACAGGACAGAGACTTAGGCAGCGGCCCGGCGCGGACAGTTCTTCCGTTCGCCGGCTCGGTGACAATTGGTTAACCGACCGGGCTCAGGCAAATCGTTAACCGACGTCGGCGAGACAAATGGTTAACCGGCTCGGCCGGGACAAGTCGTTAACCAACTTCGGCGTGACAAATGGTTAACCGGCCCGGCCGGGACAAGTCGTTAACCAGACCCCAGCAGGCACTGCGGTAACCGACCGGGTCCGGTGCTGACATGCAGAACAGGACAAAGACTTGGGCAGCGGCCCGGCGCGGACAGTTCTTCCGTTCGCCGGCTCGGTGACAATTGGTTAACCGACCGGGCTCAGGCAAATCGTTAACCGACGTCCGCGAGACAAATGGTTAACCGGCTCGGCCGGGACAAGTCGTTAACCAACTTCGGCGTGACAAATGGTTAACCGGCCCGACCGGGACAAGTCGTTAACCAGACCCCAGCCGGCACTTCGGTAACCGACCGGGTCCGGTGCTGTCATGCAGAACAGGACAGAGACTTAGGCAGCGGCCCGGCGCGGACAGTTCTTCCGTTCGCCGGCTCGGTGACAATTGGTTAACCGACCGGGCTCAGGCAAATCGTTAACCGACGTCGGCGAGACAAATGGTTAACCGGCTCGGCCGGGACAAGTCGTTAACCAACTTCGGCGTGACAAATGGTTAACCGGCCCGGCCGGGACAAGTCGTTAACCAGACCACAGCCGGCACTGCGGTAACCGACCGGGTCCGGTGCTGACATGCAGAACAGGACAGAGACTTAGGCAGCGGCCCGGCGCGGACAGTTCTTCCGTTCGCCGGCTCGTGACAATTGGTTAACCGACCGGGCTCAGGCAAATCGTTAACCGACTTCGGCGAGACAAATGGTTAACCGGCCCGGCCGGGACAAGTCGTTAACCAGACCCGAGCCGGCACTGCGGTGACCGACCGGGACCGGTGCTGACATGCAGAACAGGACAAAGACTTGGGCAGCGGCCCGGCGCGGACAGTTCTTCCGTTCGCCGGCTCGGTGACAATTGGTTAACCGACCGGGCTCAGGCAAATCGTTAACCGACGTCGGCGAGACAAATGGTTAACCGGCCCGGCCGGGACAAGTCGTTAACCAGACCCGAGCCGGCACTGCGGTGACCGACCGGGACCGGTGCTGACATGCAGAACAGGACAAAGACTTGGGCAGCGGCCCGGCGCGGACAGTTCTTCCGTTCGCGCCGGCTCGTGACAATTGGTTAACCGGCCCGGCTGGGACAAATCGTTAACCGACGTCGGCGAGACAAATGGTTAACCGGCTCGGCCGGGACAAGTCGTTAACCAACTTCGGCGTGACAAATGGTTAACCGGCCCGGCCGGGACAAGTCGTTAACCAGACCCCAGCAGGCACTGCGGTAACCGACCGGGTCCGGTGCTGACATGCAGAACAGGACAAAGACTTGGGCAGCGGCCCGGCGCGGACAGTTCTTCCGTTCGCCGGCTCGGTGACAATTGGTTAACCGACCGGGCTCAGGCAAATCCTTAACCGACGTCGGCGAGACAAATGGTTAACCGGCTCGGCCGGGACAAGTCGTTAACCAACTTCGGCGTGACAAATGGTTAACCGGCCCGGCCGGGACAAGTCGTTAACCAGACCCCAGCCGGCACTGCGGTAACCGACCGGGTCCGGTGCTGACATGCAGAACAGGACAGAGACTTAGGCAGCGGCCCGGCGCGGACAGTTCTTCCGTTCGCCGGCTCGTGACAATTGGTTAACCGACCGGGCTCAGGCAAATCGTTAACCGACTTCGGCGAGACAAATGGTTAACCGGCCCGGCCGGGACAAGTCGTTAACCAGACCCGAGCCGGCACTGCGGTGACCGACCGGGACCGGTGCTGACATGCAGAACAGGACAAAGACTTAGGCAGCGGCCCGGCGCGGACAGTTCTTCCGTTCGCGCCGGCTCGTGACAATTGGTTAACCGGCCCGGCTGGGACAAATCGTTAACCGACGTCGGCGAGACAAATGGTTAACCGGCCCGGCCGGGACAAGTCGTTAACCAGACCCGAGCCGGCACTGCGGTAACCGACCGGGTCCGGTGCTGACGGGCAGAACAGGACAAAGACTTAGGCAGCAGCCCGGCGCGAACAGTTCTTCCGTTCCCCGGCTCGTGACGATTGGTTAACCGACCTCCGGTCCACCCTCCGAAAGTGCCGCCCCTCGGTCCGAACGTCGCTCCCAACACGTCCCCCGGCTGCTCCCCGCCGCGGGACCTTGTAGGTTTTGAATTCGGCGGAAGCCGTAGTTTTGGCCGAGCGCCATAACACGAGCCCTAGCCCCAGCCCAAGCCCTAACCCATATCCTAGCCCTAGCCCTAACCCTAACCCTAACCCCAGCCGTAACCCTAACCCAGGCCCTAACCCTAACGATAACCCTAACCCCCGCCCTAACCCTAAACCTAACCCCAGCCCTAACCCTGAACCTAACCCTAACCCTAGACCTAACCCCAGCCCTAACCCTAGCCCTGGCCCTAACCCTAACCCTAAACCTGGCCCGAACCCAATCCCCGGGCGGGCAATCGGTTTGCCCGACCGGGCCCTGGCAAATCGTTAACCAACGTCGGCGAGACAAATCGTTAACCAACGCCGGCGAGACAAATCGTTAACCAGCCCGGCCGGGACAAGTCGTTAACCAACCCTAATGCGGCGGGACTTGGAATAATTCCGACGTCTGCCGAGGACTGCGATGGGCGGTGCGACCTCCTGTAGTCTCGACGGAGGAGCCGCCCCTCGGCCGGCACGGCCCTCCGAAGACGTCCCCTCGCGGCCACCCGCCGAGGTATGACGCGTGCGGACCTGCCAGGAGCACAACCCAAACCTTAAAACTAACCCTGGCCATAGCACGAGCCCTAGCCCCAGCCCAAGCCCCAACCCATATCCTAGGCCTAGCCCTGACCCTAGCCCCAACCCTAGCCCTAACCCCAGCCCTAACCCTAAGGCTAACCCCCGCCCTAACCCGAGCCCTAGCCCCAACCCGAACGCTAAACCTAACCCTAACCCCAACCCCAACCCTAGCCCTAACCCCAGCCCTAACCCTAAAGCTAACCCCCGCCCTCACCCGAGCCCTAGCCCCAACCCGAACGCTAACCCTAACCCTAACCCCAACCCCAACCCTAACCCTAACCCTAACCCTAGCCCCAGCCCAAGCCCCAACCCATATCCTAGCCCTAGCCCTGACCCTAGCCCGAACCCTAACCCTAACCCTAACCCCAGCCCTAACCCTAAAGCTAACCCCAACCCTAACCCTAACCCTAGCCCCAACCCTAACGCTCACCCTAACCCCAGCCCTAACCCTAATCCTAACCCCAGCTCTAAGCCTAAGCCCCGCCCTAACCCGAGCCCTAACCCCAACCACAACCCTAACCCTAACCCTAACCCTGGCAAATCGTTAACCAACGTCGGCGAGACAAGTCGTTAACCAACGTCGGCGAGACAAGTCGTTAACCAGCCCGGCCGGGACAAGTCGTTAACCAACGTCGGCGAGACAAGTCGTTAACCAACGTCGGCGAGACAAGTCGTTAACCAGCCCGGCCGGGACAAGTCGTTAACCAGCCCGGCCGGGACAAGTCGTTAACCAACCCTAATGCGGCGGGACTTGGAATAATTCCGACGTCTGCCGAGGACTGCGATGGGCGGTGCGATCTCCTGTAGTCCCGACGGAGGAGCCGCCCCTCGGCCGGCACGGCCCTCCGAAGACGTCCCCTCGCGGCCACCCGCCGAGGTATGACGCGTGCGGACCTGCCAGGAGCACAACCCAAACCTTAAAACTAACCCTGGCTATAGCACGAGCCCTAGCCCCAGCCCAAGCCCCAACCCATATCCTAGGCCTAGCCCTGACCCTAGACCCAACCCTAGCCCTAACCCCAGCCCTAACCCTAAAGCTAACCCCCGCCCTAACCCGAGCCCTAGCCCCAACCCGAACGCTAACCCTAACCCTAACACCAACCCCAACCCTAGCCCTAACCCCAGCCCTAACCCTAAAGCTAACCCCCGCCCTCACCCGAGCCCTAGCCCCAACCCGAACGCTAACCCTAACCCTAACCCCAACCCCAACCCTAACCCTAACCCTAACCCTAGCCCCAGCCCAAGCCCCAACCCATATCCTAGCCCTAGCCCTGACCCTAGCCCCAACCCTAACGCTAACCCTAACCCCAGCCCTAACCCTAACGCTAACCCTAATCCTAACCCCAGCTCTAAGCCTAACCCCCGCCCTAACCCGAGCCCTAACCCCAACCCCGACCCTAACCCTAACCCTGACCCTAACCCTAACCCTAACCCTAACCCTAACCCTAACCCTAACCCTAGCCCGAACCCAATCCCCGGGCGGGCAATCGGGTTGCCCGACCGGGCCCTGGCAAATCGTTAACCAACGTCGGCGAGACAAGTCGTTAACCAGCCCGGCCGGGACAAGTCGTTAACCAGCCCGGCCGGGACAAGTCGTTAACCAACCCTAATGCGGCGGGACTTGGAATAATTTCGACGTCTGCCGAGGACTGCGATGGGCGGTGCGACCTCCTGTAGTCCCGACGGAGGAGCCGCCCCTCGGCCGGCACGACCCTCGGAAGACGTCCCCTCGCGGCAAGCCAGCCGAGGTATGACGCGTGCGGACCTGCCAGGAGCACAACCCAAACCTTAAAACTAACCCTGGCCATAGCACGAGCCCTAGCCCCAGCCCAAGCCCCAACCCATATCCTAGCCCTAGCCCTGACCCTAGCCCCAACCCTAACCCTAACCCCAACCCTAACCCTAACCCCAGCCCTAACCCTAAAGCTAACCCCAACCCTAACCCTAACCCTAGCCCCAACCCTGACCCTAACCCTAACCCTAGCCCCAACCCTAACCCTAACCCTAACCCTAACCCTAACCCTAACCCTAACCCTAACCCTAACCCTAACCCTAACCCTAACCCTAACCCTAACCCTAACCCTAACCCTAACCCTAACCCTAACCCTAACCCTAGCCCGAACCCAATCCCCGGGCGGGCAATCGGGTTGCCCGACCGGGCCCTGGCAAATCGTTAACCAACGGCGGCGAGACAAGTCGTTAACCAGCCCTGCCGGGACAAGTCGTTAACCAACGTCGGCGAGACAAGTCGTTAACCAGCCCGGCCGGGACAAGTCGTTAACCAACCCTAATGCGGCGGGACTTGGAATAATTCCGACGTCTGCCGAGGACTGCGATGGGCGGTGCGACCTCCTGTAGTCCCGACGGAGGAGCCGCCCCTCGGCCGGCACGGCCCTCCGAAGACGCCCCCTCGCGGCAGCCCGCCGAGCTATGGCGCGCGGGGACCTGCCAGGAGCACAAGCCAAACCTTAACCCTAACCCTGGCACTAACCCTAACCCTAACCCTGACGCCAGCCCTAACCCTAACACTAGCCCTAACTAACCCTAACCCTCACCCTCACCCTAAAACGCCCAGTCTTTGTAACTGGGCGTACGTCGGTCCCGCAGCGGCGCGCGGCTAATTCGCCCCTGGACCTGCTAGCACCTTCTGCGAATACCGGCGAAGACGCTGACCCAGCCAGCCAGCCAGCCAGCCAACGCGCTCGTCTGTGCCGGCACACTGCAGCTCGGCAACCGGGGAGCCCACAGCCAAGCCCTCGCGAGGCTGCTGTAGCTGGCCCACCCACCCACCTCCCCCAAAGACGGGTCGTGTGGGAGCCAGGTGTCCGGACCCGGGCTGCGGTTAACCATTTACCCGCGTGCAATTCGTTAACCGACTCTGCTTCGGAAGTCCCGATGCGGGACGGATTTGCCGGCCGCTGCCGGCCCGGAGTTCCAGAGACCCGGCCGCC
>NW_026781442.1:102500-110000 GCF_030144855.1 Hypanus sabinus | reverse complement strand
GCAAATGCAACCTTCATAGCGCTCTCCGGGCCTAACTGGTTAACCGGCGCCGCGACTGACCGTACAACAATGACGTGTGTCAAACCGGCGGTAAGACGCCCGGAGCTCACGCCGGCCTCGTCGCACCTCGGGCCCGCCCGACGGGCTGGATCCGACCTTCACAGACTTCCGCCGTCAATTGGTTAACCGGCGCGGCGCCGGGAGCACGCGCCTCTGTCGGCGGTCGGCCCTCCGGTAGTGCCGCCGTGCATCGTCCGCTTCGGCCGGCAGCAGGGCCCCGAATCAGCCTTCATTCCGACTTCCGAGTTGGAATAATTTCGACTTCTGCCAAGGTCTCGGATCGGCGGTGGGACCTGCGGTAGTCCCACCGAAAATGCCGCCCCTCGGCCGGCACGGCCCTCCGAATACGTCCCCTCGCGGCTCACCGCAGCGGGACTTTGTCAGATTTTCGATCGGGCCGTAGCCCTATTTTTGGCGGAGGGACCTGCGGTAGTCCCACCGAAAATGCCGCCCCTCGGCCGGCACGACCCTCCGAATTCGTCCCCTCGCGTCTCCCCGCCGCGGGACTTTGTCAGAAAATCATTCGGGCAAGGTTTCGATTCGGCGGCCCGAGCACCGGTAGTCAGCCCGTATATGCTGCCCCTCGGTCGGCTTGGGCCTGCGGATACGTCCCGCTGACTGACTTCCGCCATTGGGAATTCGTCCGAAAATCCATACGGGCGACCTTGGGAAGCGTGCGGAAATACCGCCGCGCGGCCCGGGTTAACGAAGTGGGGAGGCCCGTAACGCCCGTCGACCACTCCTAAGTGGTCGAGAAAAACGCCTCCCCGTAAATCTCCGGAAACCCCGCCAATGCCCCCGTACAGAAATTGCATGTGTCAAAGGGGCGGCCGTATCTGACCCCGGCTGCCGAGCCTCTGGAACTCCTGCCCGGCTACGACCCTCAAATCCGACCCGCATCCAGACTTCCGGAGCGGACTCAGTTAACGAATTGCCACCGGGCAACTGGTTAACCGGCAGTTCTCGGACGGCTCGTTAGCCGTGCCGACCGACCCCCCCGGCCGTGCGGTGGAGCAAGACAACAGTCCCCGGGCGGGCAATCGAGTTCCCGACCGGGCCCTGGCAGATCGTTAACCGGCCCGACCGGGACAAGTCGTTAACCAACTTCGGCGTGACAAATGGTTAACCGGCCCGGCCGGGACAAGTCGTTAACCAACTTCGGCGTGACAAATGGTTAACCGGCCCGGCCGGGACAAGTCGTTAACCGACGTCGGCGTGACAAATGGTTAACCGGCCGGGCCGGGACAAGTCGTTAACCAGACCCGAGCCGGCACTTCGGTAACCGACCGGGTCCGGTGCTGTCATGCAGAACAGGACAGAGACTTAGGCAGCGGCCCGGCGCGGACAGTTCTTCCGTTCGCCGGCTCGGTGACAATTGGTTAACCGACCGGGCTCAGGCAAATCGTTAACCGACGTCGGCGAGACAAATGGTTAACCGGCTCGGCCGGGACAAGTCGTTAACCAACTTCGGCGTGACAAATGGTTAACCGGCCCGGCCGGGACAAGTCGTTAACCAGACCCCAGCAGGCACTGCGGTAACCGACCGGGTCCGGTGCTGACATGCAGAACAGGACAAAGACTTGGGCAGCGGCCCGGCGCGGACAGTTCTTCCGTTCGCCGGCTCGGTGACAATTGGTTAACCGACCGGGCTCAGGCAAATCGTTAACCGACGTCGGCGAGACAAATGGTTAACCGGCTCGGCCGGGACAAGTCGTTAACCAACTTCGGCGTGACAAATGGTTAACCGGCCCGACCGGGACAAGTCGTTAACCAGACCCCAGCCGGCACTTCGGTAACCGACCGGGTCCGGTGCTGTCATGCAGAACAGGACAGAGACTTAGGCAGCGGCCCGGCGCGGACAGTTCTTCCGTTCGCCGGCTCGGTGACAATTGGTTAACCGACCGGGCTCAGGCAAATCGTTAACCGACGTCGGCGAGACAAATGGTTAACCGGCTCGGCCGGGACAAGTCGTTAACCAACTTCGGCGTGACAAATGGTTAACCGGCCCGGCCGGGACAAGTCGTTAACCAGACCCCAGCAGGCACTGCGGTAACCGACCGGGTCCGGTGCTGACATGCAGAACAGGACAAAGACTTGGGCAGCGGCCCGGCGCGGACAGTTCTTCCGTTCGCCGGCTCGGTGACAATTGGTTAACCGACCGGGCTCAGGCAAATCGTTAACCGACGTCCGCGAGACAAATGGTTAACCGGCTCGGCCGGGACAAGTCGTTAACCAACTTCGGCGTGACAAATGGTTAACCGGCCCGACCGGGACAAGTCGTTAACCAGACCCCAGCCGGCACTTCGGTAACCGACCGGGTCCGGTGCTGTCATGCAGAACAGGACAGAGACTTAGGCAGCGGCCCGGCGCGGACAGTTCTTCCGTTCGCCGGCTCGGTGACAATTGGTTAACCGACCGGGCTCAGGCAAATCGTTAACCGACGTCGGCGAGACAAATGGTTAACCGGCTCGGCCGGGACAAGTCGTTAACCAACTTCGGCGTGACAAATGGTTAACCGGCCCGGCCGGGACAAGTCGTTAACCAGACCACAGCCGGCACTGCGGTAACCGACCGGGTCCGGTGCTGACATGCAGAACAGGACAGAGACTTAGGCAGCGGCCCGGCGCGGACAGTTCTTCCGTTCGCCGGCTCGTGACAATTGGTTAACCGACCGGGCTCAGGCAAATCGTTAACCGACTTCGGCGAGACAAATGGTTAACCGGCCCGGCCGGGACAAGTCGTTAACCAGACCCGAGCCGGCACTGCGGTGACCGACCGGGACCGGTGCTGACATGCAGAACAGGACAAAGACTTGGGCAGCGGCCCGGCGCGGACAGTTCTTCCGTTCGCCGGCTCGGTGACAATTGGTTAACCGACCGGGCTCAGGCAAATCGTTAACCGACGTCGGCGAGACAAATGGTTAACCGGCCCGGCCGGGACAAGTCGTTAACCAGACCCGAGCCGGCACTGCGGTGACCGACCGGGACCGGTGCTGACATGCAGAACAGGACAAAGACTTGGGCAGCGGCCCGGCGCGGACAGTTCTTCCGTTCGCGCCGGCTCGTGACAATTGGTTAACCGGCCCGGCTGGGACAAATCGTTAACCGACGTCGGCGAGACAAATGGTTAACCGGCTCGGCCGGGACAAGTCGTTAACCAACTTCGGCGTGACAAATGGTTAACCGGCCCGGCCGGGACAAGTCGTTAACCAGACCCCAGCAGGCACTGCGGTAACCGACCGGGTCCGGTGCTGACATGCAGAACAGGACAAAGACTTGGGCAGCGGCCCGGCGCGGACAGTTCTTCCGTTCGCCGGCTCGGTGACAATTGGTTAACCGACCGGGCTCAGGCAAATCCTTAACCGACGTCGGCGAGACAAATGGTTAACCGGCTCGGCCGGGACAAGTCGTTAACCAACTTCGGCGTGACAAATGGTTAACCGGCCCGGCCGGGACAAGTCGTTAACCAGACCCCAGCCGGCACTGCGGTAACCGACCGGGTCCGGTGCTGACATGCAGAACAGGACAGAGACTTAGGCAGCGGCCCGGCGCGGACAGTTCTTCCGTTCGCCGGCTCGTGACAATTGGTTAACCGACCGGGCTCAGGCAAATCGTTAACCGACTTCGGCGAGACAAATGGTTAACCGGCCCGGCCGGGACAAGTCGTTAACCAGACCCGAGCCGGCACTGCGGTGACCGACCGGGACCGGTGCTGACATGCAGAACAGGACAAAGACTTAGGCAGCGGCCCGGCGCGGACAGTTCTTCCGTTCGCGCCGGCTCGTGACAATTGGTTAACCGGCCCGGCTGGGACAAATCGTTAACCGACGTCGGCGAGACAAATGGTTAACCGGCCCGGCCGGGACAAGTCGTTAACCAGACCCGAGCCGGCACTGCGGTAACCGACCGGGTCCGGTGCTGACGGGCAGAACAGGACAAAGACTTAGGCAGCAGCCCGGCGCGAACAGTTCTTCCGTTCCCCGGCTCGTGACGATTGGTTAACCGACCTCCGGTCCACCCTCCGAAAGTGCCGCCCCTCGGTCCGAACGTCGCTCCCAACACGTCCCCCGGCTGCTCCCCGCCGCGGGACCTTGTAGGTTTTGAATTCGGCGGAAGCCGTAGTTTTGGCCGAGCGCCATAACACGAGCCCTAGCCCCAGCCCAAGCCCTAACCCATATCCTAGCCCTAGCCCTAACCCTAACCCTAACCCCAGCCGTAACCCTAACCCAGGCCCTAACCCTAACGATAACCCTAACCCCCGCCCTAACCCTAAACCTAACCCCAGCCCTAACCCTGAACCTAACCCTAACCCTAGACCTAACCCCAGCCCTAACCCTAGCCCTGGCCCTAACCCTAACCCTAAACCTGGCCCGAACCCAATCCCCGGGCGGGCAATCGGTTTGCCCGACCGGGCCCTGGCAAATCGTTAACCAACGTCGGCGAGACAAATCGTTAACCAACGCCGGCGAGACAAATCGTTAACCAGCCCGGCCGGGACAAGTCGTTAACCAACCCTAATGCGGCGGGACTTGGAATAATTCCGACGTCTGCCGAGGACTGCGATGGGCGGTGCGACCTCCTGTAGTCTCGACGGAGGAGCCGCCCCTCGGCCGGCACGGCCCTCCGAAGACGTCCCCTCGCGGCCACCCGCCGAGGTATGACGCGTGCGGACCTGCCAGGAGCACAACCCAAACCTTAAAACTAACCCTGGCCATAGCACGAGCCCTAGCCCCAGCCCAAGCCCCAACCCATATCCTAGGCCTAGCCCTGACCCTAGCCCCAACCCTAGCCCTAACCCCAGCCCTAACCCTAAGGCTAACCCCCGCCCTAACCCGAGCCCTAGCCCCAACCCGAACGCTAAACCTAACCCTAACCCCAACCCCAACCCTAGCCCTAACCCCAGCCCTAACCCTAAAGCTAACCCCCGCCCTCACCCGAGCCCTAGCCCCAACCCGAACGCTAACCCTAACCCTAACCCCAACCCCAACCCTAACCCTAACCCTAACCCTAGCCCCAGCCCAAGCCCCAACCCATATCCTAGCCCTAGCCCTGACCCTAGCCCGAACCCTAACCCTAACCCTAACCCCAGCCCTAACCCTAAAGCTAACCCCAACCCTAACCCTAACCCTAGCCCCAACCCTAACGCTCACCCTAACCCCAGCCCTAACCCTAATCCTAACCCCAGCTCTAAGCCTAAGCCCCGCCCTAACCCGAGCCCTAACCCCAACCACAACCCTAACCCTAACCCTAACCCTGGCAAATCGTTAACCAACGTCGGCGAGACAAGTCGTTAACCAACGTCGGCGAGACAAGTCGTTAACCAGCCCGGCCGGGACAAGTCGTTAACCAACGTCGGCGAGACAAGTCGTTAACCAACGTCGGCGAGACAAGTCGTTAACCAGCCCGGCCGGGACAAGTCGTTAACCAGCCCGGCCGGGACAAGTCGTTAACCAACCCTAATGCGGCGGGACTTGGAATAATTCCGACGTCTGCCGAGGACTGCGATGGGCGGTGCGATCTCCTGTAGTCCCGACGGAGGAGCCGCCCCTCGGCCGGCACGGCCCTCCGAAGACGTCCCCTCGCGGCCACCCGCCGAGGTATGACGCGTGCGGACCTGCCAGGAGCACAACCCAAACCTTAAAACTAACCCTGGCTATAGCACGAGCCCTAGCCCCAGCCCAAGCCCCAACCCATATCCTAGGCCTAGCCCTGACCCTAGACCCAACCCTAGCCCTAACCCCAGCCCTAACCCTAAAGCTAACCCCCGCCCTAACCCGAGCCCTAGCCCCAACCCGAACGCTAACCCTAACCCTAACACCAACCCCAACCCTAGCCCTAACCCCAGCCCTAACCCTAAAGCTAACCCCCGCCCTCACCCGAGCCCTAGCCCCAACCCGAACGCTAACCCTAACCCTAACCCCAACCCCAACCCTAACCCTAACCCTAACCCTAGCCCCAGCCCAAGCCCCAACCCATATCCTAGCCCTAGCCCTGACCCTAGCCCCAACCCTAACGCTAACCCTAACCCCAGCCCTAACCCTAACGCTAACCCTAATCCTAACCCCAGCTCTAAGCCTAACCCCCGCCCTAACCCGAGCCCTAACCCCAACCCCGACCCTAACCCTAACCCTGACCCTAACCCTAACCCTAACCCTAACCCTAACCCTAACCCTAACCCTAGCCCGAACCCAATCCCCGGGCGGGCAATCGGGTTGCCCGACCGGGCCCTGGCAAATCGTTAACCAACGTCGGCGAGACAAGTCGTTAACCAGCCCGGCCGGGACAAGTCGTTAACCAGCCCGGCCGGGACAAGTCGTTAACCAACCCTAATGCGGCGGGACTTGGAATAATTTCGACGTCTGCCGAGGACTGCGATGGGCGGTGCGACCTCCTGTAGTCCCGACGGAGGAGCCGCCCCTCGGCCGGCACGACCCTCGGAAGACGTCCCCTCGCGGCAAGCCAGCCGAGGTATGACGCGTGCGGACCTGCCAGGAGCACAACCCAAACCTTAAAACTAACCCTGGCCATAGCACGAGCCCTAGCCCCAGCCCAAGCCCCAACCCATATCCTAGCCCTAGCCCTGACCCTAGCCCCAACCCTAACCCTAACCCCAACCCTAACCCTAACCCCAGCCCTAACCCTAAAGCTAACCCCAACCCTAACCCTAACCCTAGCCCCAACCCTGACCCTAACCCTAACCCTAGCCCCAACCCTAACCCTAACCCTAACCCTAACCCTAACCCTAACCCTAACCCTAACCCTAACCCTAACCCTAACCCTAACCCTAACCCTAACCCTAACCCTAACCCTAACCCTAACCCTAGCCCGAACCCAATCCCCGGGCGGGCAATCGGGTTGCCCGACCGGGCCCTGGCAAATCGTTAACCAACGGCGGCGAGACAAGTCGTTAACCAGCCCTGCCGGGACAAGTCGTTAACCAACGTCGGCGAGACAAGTCGTTAACCAGCCCGGCCGGGACAAGTCGTTAACCAACCCTAATGCGGCGGGACTTGGAATAATTCCGACGTCTGCCGAGGACTGCGATGGGCGGTGCGACCTCCTGTAGTCCCGACGGAGGAGCCGCCCCTCGGCCGGCACGGCCCTCCGAAGACGCCCCCTCGCGGCAGCCCGCCGAGCTATGGCGCGCGGGGACCTGCCAGGAGCACAAGCCAAACCTTAACCCTAACCCTGGCACTAACCCTAACCCTAACCCTGACGCCAGCCCTAACCCTAACACTAGCCCTAACTAACCCTAACCCTCACCCTCACCCTAAAACGCCCAGTCTTTGTAACTGGGCGTACGTCGGTCCCGCAGCGGCGCGCGGCTAATTCGCCCCTGGACCTGCTAGCACCTTCTGCGAATACCGGCGAAGACGCTGACCCAGCCAGCCAGCCAGCCAGCCAACGCGCTCGTCTGTGCCGGCACACTGCAGCTCGGCAA
>NW_026781442.1:82500-90000 GCF_030144855.1 Hypanus sabinus | reverse complement strand
TAACCCCCGAAGGTTCACTTCGGCCTCCGCACTGTGTGTGTTGTGTTGTCTGTCTGTCTCGTGTGTCAACCGTACCACTGGAAATCCGTCTAAGTGCCTCTGGAAAACGTGTTCCCGAAAATCTCCGGGAACCCCGCCAATGCCCCCGTACAGAAATTGCATGTGTCAAGTCGGCGGGACGCCTGCCGGAAGTCCTGCCGGGCAGGTCGTACCTTGGCCCGGCCAGGCGGGGCAAATGCAACCTTCATAGCGCTCTCCGGGCCTAACTGGTTAACCGGCGCCGCGACTGACCGTACAACAATGACGTGTGTCAAACCGGCGGTAAGACGCCCGGAGCTCACGCCGGCCTCGTCGCACCTCGGGCCCGCCCGACGGGCTGGATCCGACCTTCACAGACTTCCGCCGTCAATTGGTTAACCGGCGCGGCGCCGGGAGCACGCGCCTCTGTCGGCGGTCGGCCCTCCGGTAGTGCCGCCGTGCATCGTCCGCTTCGGCCGGCAGCAGGGCCCCGAATCAGCCTTCATTCCGACTTCCGAGTTGGAATAATTTCGACTTCTGCCAAGGTCTCGGATCGGCGGTGGGACCTGCGGTAGTCCCACCGAAAATGCCGCCCCTCGGCCGGCACGGCCCTCCGAATACGTCCCCTCGCGGCTCACCGCAGCGGGACTTTGTCAGATTTTCGATCGGGCCGTAGCCCTATTTTTGGCGGAGGGACCTGCGGTAGTCCCACCGAAAATGCCGCCCCTCGGCCGGCACGACCCTCCGAATTCGTCCCCTCGCGTCTCCCCGCCGCGGGACTTTGTCAGAAAATCATTCGGGCAAGGTTTCGATTCGGCGGCCCGAGCACCGGTAGTCAGCCCGTATATGCTGCCCCTCGGTCGGCTTGGGCCTGCGGATACGTCCCGCTGACTGACTTCCGCCATTGGGAATTCGTCCGAAAATCCATACGGGCGACCTTGGGAAGCGTGCGGAAATACCGCCGCGCGGCCCGGGTTAACGAAGTGGGGAGGCCCGTAACGCCCGTCGACCACTCCTAAGTGGTCGAGAAAAACGCCTCCCCGTAAATCTCCGGAAACCCCGCCAATGCCCCCGTACAGAAATTGCATGTGTCAAAGGGGCGGCCGTATCTGACCCCGGCTGCCGAGCCTCTGGAACTCCTGCCCGGCTACGACCCTCAAATCCGACCCGCATCCAGACTTCCGGAGCGGACTCAGTTAACGAATTGCCACCGGGCAACTGGTTAACCGGCAGTTCTCGGACGGCTCGTTAGCCGTGCCGACCGACCCCCCCGGCCGTGCGGTGGAGCAAGACAACAGTCCCCGGGCGGGCAATCGAGTTCCCGACCGGGCCCTGGCAGATCGTTAACCGGCCCGACCGGGACAAGTCGTTAACCAACTTCGGCGTGACAAATGGTTAACCGGCCCGGCCGGGACAAGTCGTTAACCAACTTCGGCGTGACAAATGGTTAACCGGCCCGGCCGGGACAAGTCGTTAACCGACGTCGGCGTGACAAATGGTTAACCGGCCGGGCCGGGACAAGTCGTTAACCAGACCCGAGCCGGCACTTCGGTAACCGACCGGGTCCGGTGCTGTCATGCAGAACAGGACAGAGACTTAGGCAGCGGCCCGGCGCGGACAGTTCTTCCGTTCGCCGGCTCGGTGACAATTGGTTAACCGACCGGGCTCAGGCAAATCGTTAACCGACGTCGGCGAGACAAATGGTTAACCGGCTCGGCCGGGACAAGTCGTTAACCAACTTCGGCGTGACAAATGGTTAACCGGCCCGGCCGGGACAAGTCGTTAACCAGACCCCAGCAGGCACTGCGGTAACCGACCGGGTCCGGTGCTGACATGCAGAACAGGACAAAGACTTGGGCAGCGGCCCGGCGCGGACAGTTCTTCCGTTCGCCGGCTCGGTGACAATTGGTTAACCGACCGGGCTCAGGCAAATCCTTAACCGACGTCGGCGAGACAAATGGTTAACCGGCTCGGCCGGGACAAGTCGTTAACCAACTTCGGCGTGACAAATGGTTAACCGGCCCGGCCGGGACAAGTCGTTAACCAGACCCCAGCCGGCACTGCGGTAACCGACCGGGTCCGGTGCTGACATGCAGAACAGGACAGAGACTTAGGCAGCGGCCCGGCGCGGACAGTTCTTCCGTTCGCCGGCTCGTGACAATTGGTTAACCGACCGGGCTCAGGCAAATCGTTAACCGACTTCGGCGAGACAAATGGTTAACCGGCCCGGCCGGGACAAGTCGTTAACCAGACCCGAGCCGGCACTGCGGTGACCGACCGGGACCGGTGCTGACATGCAGAACAGGACAAAGACTTAGGCAGCGGCCCGGCGCGGACAGTTCTTCCGTTCGCGCCGGCTCGTGACAATTGGTTAACCGGCCCGGCTGGGACAAATCGTTAACCGACGTCGGCGAGACAAATGGTTAACCGGCCCGGCCGGGACAAGTCGTTAACCAGACCCGAGCCGGCACTGCGGTAACCGACCGGGTCCGGTGCTGACGGGCAGAACAGGACAAAGACTTAGGCAGCAGCCCGGCGCGAACAGTTCTTCCGTTCCCCGGCTCGTGACGATTGGTTAACCGACCTCCGGTCCACCCTCCGAAAGTGCCGCCCCTCGGTCCGAACGTCGCTCCCAACACGTCCCCCGGCTGCTCCCCGCCGCGGGACCTTGTAGGTTTTGAATTCGGCGGAAGCCGTAGTTTTGGCCGAGCGCCATAACACGAGCCCTAGCCCCAGCCCAAGCCCTAACCCATATCCTAGCCCTAGCCCTAACCCTAACCCTAACCCCAGCCGTAACCCTAACCCAGGCCCTAACCCTAACGATAACCCTAACCCCCGCCCTAACCCTAAACCTAACCCCAGCCCTAACCCTGAACCTAACCCTAACCCTAGACCTAACCCCAGCCCTAACCCTAGCCCTGGCCCTAACCCTAACCCTAAACCTGGCCCGAACCCAATCCCCGGGCGGGCAATCGGTTTGCCCGACCGGGCCCTGGCAAATCGTTAACCAACGTCGGCGAGACAAATCGTTAACCAACGCCGGCGAGACAAATCGTTAACCAGCCCGGCCGGGACAAGTCGTTAACCAACCCTAATGCGGCGGGACTTGGAATAATTCCGACGTCTGCCGAGGACTGCGATGGGCGGTGCGACCTCCTGTAGTCTCGACGGAGGAGCCGCCCCTCGGCCGGCACGGCCCTCCGAAGACGTCCCCTCGCGGCCACCCGCCGAGGTATGACGCGTGCGGACCTGCCAGGAGCACAACCCAAACCTTAAAACTAACCCTGGCCATAGCACGAGCCCTAGCCCCAGCCCAAGCCCCAACCCATATCCTAGGCCTAGCCCTGACCCTAGCCCCAACCCTAGCCCTAACCCCAGCCCTAACCCTAAGGCTAACCCCCGCCCTAACCCGAGCCCTAGCCCCAACCCGAACGCTAAACCTAACCCTAACCCCAACCCCAACCCTAGCCCTAACCCCAGCCCTAACCCTAAAGCTAACCCCCGCCCTCACCCGAGCCCTAGCCCCAACCCGAACGCTAACCCTAACCCTAACCCCAACCCCAACCCTAACCCTAACCCTAACCCTAGCCCCAGCCCAAGCCCCAACCCATATCCTAGCCCTAGCCCTGACCCTAGCCCGAACCCTAACCCTAACCCTAACCCCAGCCCTAACCCTAAAGCTAACCCCAACCCTAACCCTAACCCTAGCCCCAACCCTAACGCTCACCCTAACCCCAGCCCTAACCCTAATCCTAACCCCAGCTCTAAGCCTAAGCCCCGCCCTAACCCGAGCCCTAACCCCAACCACAACCCTAACCCTAACCCTAACCCTGGCAAATCGTTAACCAACGTCGGCGAGACAAGTCGTTAACCAACGTCGGCGAGACAAGTCGTTAACCAGCCCGGCCGGGACAAGTCGTTAACCAACGTCGGCGAGACAAGTCGTTAACCAACGTCGGCGAGACAAGTCGTTAACCAGCCCGGCCGGGACAAGTCGTTAACCAGCCCGGCCGGGACAAGTCGTTAACCAACCCTAATGCGGCGGGACTTGGAATAATTCCGACGTCTGCCGAGGACTGCGATGGGCGGTGCGACCTCCTGTAGTCTCGACGGAGGAGCCGCCCCTCGGCCGGCACGGCCCTCCGAAGACGTCCCCTCGCGGCCACCCGCCGAGGTATGACGCGTGCGGACCTGCCAGGAGCACAACCCAAACCTTAAAACTAACCCTGGCCATAGCACGAGCCCTAGCCCCAGCCCAAGCCCCAACCCATATCCTAGGCCTAGCCCTGACCCTAGCCCCAACCCTAGCCCTAACCCCAGCCCTAACCCTAAGGCTAACCCCCGCCCTAACCCGAGCCCTAGCCCCAACCCGAACGCTAAACCTAACCCTAACCCCAACCCCAACCCTAGCCCTAACCCCAGCCCTAACCCTAAAGCTAACCCCCGCCCTCACCCGAGCCCTAGCCCCAACCCGAACGCTAACCCTAACCCTAACCCCAACCCCAACCCTAACCCTAACCCTAACCCTAGCCCCAGCCCAAGCCCCAACCCATATCCTAGCCCTAGCCCTGACCCTAGCCCGAACCCTAACCCTAACCCTAACCCCAGCCCTAACCCTAAAGCTAACCCCAACCCTAACCCTAACCCTAGCCCCAACCCTAACGCTCACCCTAACCCCAGCCCTAACCCTAATCCTAACCCCAGCTCTAAGCCTAAGCCCCGCCCTAACCCGAGCCCTAACCCCAACCACAACCCTAACCCTAACCCTAACCCTGGCAAATCGTTAACCAACGTCGGCGAGACAAGTCGTTAACCAACGTCGGCGAGACAAGTCGTTAACCAGCCCGGCCGGGACAAGTCGTTAACCAACGTCGGCGAGACAAGTCGTTAACCAACGTCGGCGAGACAAGTCGTTAACCAGCCCGGCCGGGACAAGTCGTTAACCAGCCCGGCCGGGACAAGTCGTTAACCAACCCTAATGCGGCGGGACTTGGAATAATTTCGACGTCTGCCGAGGACTGCGATGGGCGGTGCGATCTCCTGTAGTCCCGACGGAGGAGCCGCCCCTCGGCCGGCACGGCCCTCCGAAGACGTCCCCTCGCGGCCACCCGCCGAGGTATGACGCGTGCGGACCTGCCAGGAGCACAACCCAAACCTTAAAACTAACCCTGGCTATAGCACGAGCCCTAGCCCCAGCCCAAGCCCCAACCCATATCCTAGGCCTAGCCCTGACCCTAGACCCAACCCTAGCCCTAACCCCAGCCCTAACCCTAAAGCTAACCCCCGCCCTAACCCGAGCCCTAGCCCCAACCCGAACGCTAACCCTAACCCTAACACCAACCCCAACCCTAGCCCTAACCCCAGCCCTAACCCTAAAGCTAACCCCCGCCCTCACCCGAGCCCTAGCCCCAACCCGAACGCTAACCCTAACCCTAACCCCAACCCCAACCCTAACCCTAACCCTAACCCTAGCCCCAGCCCAAGCCCCAACCCATATCCTAGCCCTAGCCCTGACCCTAGCCCCAACCCTAACGCTAACCCTAACCCCAGCCCTAACCCTAACGCTAACCCTAATCCTAACCCCAGCTCTAAGCCTAACCCCCGCCCTAACCCGAGCCCTAACCCCAACCCCGACCCTAACCCTAACCCTGACCCTAACCCTAACCCTAACCCTAACCCTAACCCTAACCCTAACCCTAGCCCGAACCCAATCCCCGGGCGGGCAATCGGGTTGCCCGACCGGGCCCTGGCAAATCGTTAACCAACGTCGGCGAGACAAGTCGTTAACCAGCCCGGCCGGGACAAGTCGTTAACCAGCCCGGCCGGGACAAGTCGTTAACCAACCCTAATGCGGCGGGACTTGGAATAATTTCGACGTCTGCCGAGGACTGCGATGGGCGGTGCGACCTCCTGTAGTCCCGACGGAGGAGCCGCCCCTCGGCCGGCACGACCCTCGGAAGACGTCCCCTCGCGGCAAGCCAGCCGAGGTATGACGCGTGCGGACCTGCCAGGAGCACAACCCAAACCTTAAAACTAACCCTGGCCATAGCACGAGCCCTAGCCCCAGCCCAAGCCCCAACCCATATCCTAGCCCTAGCCCTGACCCTAGCCCCAACCCTAACCCTAACCCCAACCCTAACCCTAACCCCAGCCCTAACCCTAAAGCTAACCCCAACCCTAACCCTAACCCTAGCCCCAACCCTGACCCTAACCCTAACCCTAGCCCCAACCCTAACCCTAACCCTAACCCTAACCCTAACCCTAACCCTAACCCTAACCCTAACCCTAACCCTAACCCTAACCCTAACCCTAACCCTAACCCTAACCCTAACCCTAACCCTAACCCTAACCCTAACCCTAGCCCGAACCCAATCCCCGGGCGGGCAATCGGGTTGCCCGACCGGGCCCTGGCAAATCGTTAACCAACGGCGGCGAGACAAGTCGTTAACCAGCCCTGCCGGGACAAGTCGTTAACCAACGTCGGCGAGACAAGTCGTTAACCAGCCCGGCCGGGACAAGTCGTTAACCAACCCTAATGCGGCGGGACTTGGAATAATTCCGACGTCTGCCGAGGACTGCGATGGGCGGTGCGACCTCCTGTAGTCCCGACGGAGGAGCCGCCCCTCGGCCGGCACGGCCCTCCGAAGACGCCCCCTCGCGGCAGCCCGCCGAGCTATGGCGCGCGGGGACCTGCCAGGAGCACAAGCCAAACCTTAACCCTAACCCTGGCACTAACCCTAACCCTAACCCTGACGCCAGCCCTAACCCTAACACTAGCCCTAACTAACCCTAACCCTCACCCTCACCCTAAAACGCCCAGTCTTTGTAACTGGGCGTACGTCGGTCCCGCAGCGGCGCGCGGCTAATTCGCCCCTGGACCTGCTAGCACCTTCTGCGAATACCGGCGAAGACGCTGACCCAGCCAGCCAGCCAGCCAGCCAACGCGCTCGTCTGTGCCGGCACACTGCAGCTCGGCAACCGGGGAGCCCACAGCCAAGCCCTCGCGAGGCTGCTGTAGCTGGCCCACCCACCCACCTCCCCCAAAGACGGGTCGTGTGGGAGCCAGGTGTCCGGACCCGGGCTGCGGTTAACCATTTACCCGCGTGCAATTCGTTAACCGACTCTGCTTCGGAAGTCCCGATGCGGGACGGATTTGCCGGCCGCTGCCGGCCCGGAGTTCCAGAGACCCGGCCGCCGGGGTCAGATTCGGCCGCCCCTTTGACACATGCAATTTCTGTACGGGGGCATTGGCGGGGTTCCCGGAGATATATGGGGAGGCGTTTTTCTCGACCACCTAGGAGTGGTCGACAGGCGGTACGGGCCTCCCCACTTCGTTAACCCGGGCCGCGCGGCGGCATTTACGGGCGAACGGCGACTTCGCCCGTCCGTCCGGCCGGACGGATTTTCCCACCGATTCCCGCTGGCGGAAGTCCGCATGGGGACCGATTCGGTGGCCTCTGCCGGCCGGGGGGTCGCCCTCCT
>NW_026781442.1:62500-70000 GCF_030144855.1 Hypanus sabinus | reverse complement strand
CCTTCATTCCGACTTCCGAGTTGGAATAATTTCGACTTCTGCCAAGGTCTCGGATCGGCGGTGGGACCTGCGGTAGTCCCACCGAAAATGCCGCCCCTCGGCCGGCACGGCCCTCCGAATACGTCCCCTCGCGGCTCACCGCAGCGGGACTTTGTCAGATTTTCGATCGGGCCGTAGCCCTATTTTTGGCGGAGGGACCTGCGGTAGTCCCACCGAAAATGCCGCCCCTCGGCCGGCACGACCCTCCGAATTCGTCCCCTCGCGTCTCCCCGCCGCGGGACTTTGTCAGAAAATCATTCGGGCAAGGTTTCGATTCGGCGGCCCGAGCACCGGTAGTCAGCCCGTATATGCTGCCCCTCGGTCGGCTTGGGCCTGCGGATACGTCCCGCTGACTGACTTCCGCCATTGGGAATTCGTCCGAAAATCCATACGGGCGACCTTGGGAAGCGTGCGGAAATACCGCCGCGCGGCCCGGGTTAACGAAGTGGGGAGGCCCGTAACGCCCGTCGACCACTCCTAAGTGGTCGAGAAAAACGCCTCCCCGTAAATCTCCGGAAACCCCGCCAATGCCCCCGTACAGAAATTGCATGTGTCAAAGGGGCGGCCGTATCTGACCCCGGCTGCCGAGCCTCTGGAACTCCTGCCCGGCTACGACCCTCAAATCCGACCCGCATCCAGACTTCCGGAGCGGACTCAGTTAACGAATTGCCACCGGGCAACTGGTTAACCGGCAGTTCTCGGACGGCTCGTTAGCCGTGCCGACCGACCCCCCCGGCCGTGCGGTGGAGCAAGACAACAGTCCCCGGGCGGGCAATCGAGTTCCCGACCGGGCCCTGGCAGATCGTTAACCGGCCCGACCGGGACAAGTCGTTAACCAACTTCGGCGTGACAAATGGTTAACCGGCCCGGCCGGGACAAGTCGTTAACCAACTTCGGCGTGACAAATGGTTAACCGGCCCGGCCGGGACAAGTCGTTAACCGACGTCGGCGTGACAAATGGTTAACCGGCCGGGCCGGGACAAGTCGTTAACCAGACCCGAGCCGGCACTTCGGTAACCGACCGGGTCCGGTGCTGTCATGCAGAACAGGACAGAGACTTAGGCAGCGGCCCGGCGCGGACAGTTCTTCCGTTCGCCGGCTCGGTGACAATTGGTTAACCGACCGGGCTCAGGCAAATCGTTAACCGACGTCGGCGAGACAAATGGTTAACCGGCTCGGCCGGGACAAGTCGTTAACCAACTTCGGCGTGACAAATGGTTAACCGGCCCGGCCGGGACAAGTCGTTAACCAGACCCCAGCAGGCACTGCGGTAACCGACCGGGTCCGGTGCTGACATGCAGAACAGGACAAAGACTTGGGCAGCGGCCCGGCGCGGACAGTTCTTCCGTTCGCCGGCTCGGTGACAATTGGTTAACCGACCGGGCTCAGGCAAATCGTTAACCGACGTCGGCGAGACAAATGGTTAACCGGCTCGGCCGGGACAAGTCGTTAACCAACTTCGGCGTGACAAATGGTTAACCGGCCCGACCGGGACAAGTCGTTAACCAGACCCCAGCCGGCACTTCGGTAACCGACCGGGTCCGGTGCTGTCATGCAGAACAGGACAGAGACTTAGGCAGCGGCCCGGCGCGGACAGTTCTTCCGTTCGCCGGCTCGGTGACAATTGGTTAACCGACCGGGCTCAGGCAAATCGTTAACCGACGTCGGCGAGACAAATGGTTAACCGGCTCGGCCGGGACAAGTCGTTAACCAACTTCGGCGTGACAAATGGTTAACCGGCCCGGCCGGGACAAGTCGTTAACCAGACCCCAGCAGGCACTGCGGTAACCGACCGGGTCCGGTGCTGACATGCAGAACAGGACAAAGACTTGGGCAGCGGCCCGGCGCGGACAGTTCTTCCGTTCGCCGGCTCGGTGACAATTGGTTAACCGACCGGGCTCAGGCAAATCGTTAACCGACGTCGGCGAGACAAATGGTTAACCGGCTCGGCCGGGACAAGTCGTTAACCAACTTCGGCGTGACAAATGGTTAACCGGCCCGACCGGGACAAGTCGTTAACCAGACCCCAGCCGGCACTTCGGTAACCGACCGGGTCCGGTGCTGTCATGCAGAACAGGACAGAGACTTAGGCAGCGGCCCGGCGCGGACAGTTCTTCCGTTCGCCGGCTCGGTGACAATTGGTTAACCGACCGGGCTCAGGCAAATCGTTAACCGACGTCGGCGAGACAAATGGTTAACCGGCTCGGCCGGGACAAGTCGTTAACCAACTTCGGCGTGACAAATGGTTAACCGGCCCGGCCGGGACAAGTCGTTAACCAGACCACAGCCGGCACTGCGGTAACCGACCGGGTCCGGTGCTGACATGCAGAACAGGACAGAGACTTAGGCAGCGGCCCGGCGCGGACAGTTCTTCCGTTCGCCGGCTCGTGACAATTGGTTAACCGACCGGGCTCAGGCAAATCGTTAACCGACTTCGGCGAGACAAATGGTTAACCGGCCCTGCCGGGACAAGTCGTTAACCAGACCCGAGCCGGCACTGCGGTGACCGACCGGGACCGGTGCTGACATGCAGAACAGGACAAAGACTTGGGCAGCGGCCCGGCGCGGACAGTTCTTCCGTTCGCCGGCTCGGTGACAATTGGTTAACCGACCGGGCTCAGGCAAATCGTTAACCGACGTCGGCGAGACAAATGGTTAACCGGCCCGGCCGGGACAAGTCGTTAACCAGACCCGAGCCGGCACTGCGGTGACCGACCGGGACCGGTGCTGACATGCAGAACAGGACAAAGACTTGGGCAGCGGCCCGGCGCGGACAGTTCTTCCGTTCGCGCCGGCTCGTGACAATTGGTTAACCGGCCCGGCTGGGACAAATCGTTAACCGACGTCGGCGAGACAAATGGTTAACCGGCTCGGCCGGGACAAGTCGTTAACCAACTTCGGCGTGACAAATGGTTAACCGGCCCGGCCGGGACAAGTCGTTAACCAGACCCCAGCAGGCACTGCGGTAACCGACCGGGTCCGGTGCTGACATGCAGAACAGGACAAAGACTTGGGCAGCGGCCCGGCGCGGACAGTTCTTCCGTTCGCCGGCTCGGTGACAATTGGTTAACCGACCGGGCTCAGGCAAATCCTTAACCGACGTCGGCGAGACAAATGGTTAACCGGCTCGGCCGGGACAAGTCGTTAACCAACTTCGGCGTGACAAATGGTTAACCGGCCCGGCCGGGACAAGTCGTTAACCAGACCCCAGCCGGCACTGCGGTAACCGACCGGGTCCGGTGCTGACATGCAGAACAGGACAGAGACTTAGGCAGCGGCCCGGCGCGGACAGTTCTTCCGTTCGCCGGCTCGTGACAATTGGTTAACCGACCGGGCTCAGGCAAATCGTTAACCGACTTCGGCGAGACAAATGGTTAACCGGCCCGGCCGGGACAAGTCGTTAACCAGACCCGAGCCGGCACTGCGGTGACCGACCGGGACCGGTGCTGACATGCAGAACAGGACAAAGACTTAGGCAGCGGCCCGGCGCGGACAGTTCTTCCGTTCGCGCCGGCTCGTGACAATTGGTTAACCGGCCCGGCTGGGACAAATCGTTAACCGACGTCGGCGAGACAAATGGTTAACCGGCCCGGCCGGGACAAGTCGTTAACCAGACCCGAGCCGGCACTGCGGTAACCGACCGGGTCCGGTGCTGACGGGCAGAACAGGACAAAGACTTAGGCAGCAGCCCGGCGCGAACAGTTCTTCCGTTCCCCGGCTCGTGACGATTGGTTAACCGACCTCCGGTCCACCCTCCGAAAGTGCCGCCCCTCGGTCCGAACGTCGCTCCCAACACGTCCCCCGGCTGCTCCCCGCCGCGGGACCTTGTAGGTTTTGAATTCGGCGGAAGCCGTAGTTTTGGCCGAGCGCCATAACACGAGCCCTAGCCCCAGCCCAAGCCCTAACCCATATCCTAGCCCTAGCCCTAACCCTAACCCTAACCCCAGCCGTAACCCTAACCCAGGCCCTAACCCTAACGATAACCCTAACCCCCGCCCTAACCCTAAACCTAACCCCAGCCCTAACCCTGAACCTAACCCTAACCCTAGACCTAACCCCAGCCCTAACCCTAGCCCTGGCCCTAACCCTAACCCTAAACCTGGCCCGAACCCAATCCCCGGGCGGGCAATCGGTTTGCCCGACCGGGCCCTGGCAAATCGTTAACCAACGTCGGCGAGACAAATCGTTAACCAACGCCGGCGAGACAAATCGTTAACCAGCCCGGCCGGGACAAGTCGTTAACCAACCCTAATGCGGCGGGACTTGGAATAATTCCGACGTCTGCCGAGGACTGCGATGGGCGGTGCGACCTCCTGTAGTCTCGACGGAGGAGCCGCCCCTCGGCCGGCACGGCCCTCCGAAGACGTCCCCTCGCGGCCACCCGCCGAGGTATGACGCGTGCGGACCTGCCAGGAGCACAACCCAAACCTTAAAACTAACCCTGGCCATAGCACGAGCCCTAGCCCCAGCCCAAGCCCCAACCCATATCCTAGGCCTAGCCCTGACCCTAGCCCCAACCCTAGCCCTAACCCCAGCCCTAACCCTAAGGCTAACCCCCGCCCTAACCCGAGCCCTAGCCCCAACCCGAACGCTAAACCTAACCCTAACCCCAACCCCAACCCTAGCCCTAACCCCAGCCCTAACCCTAAAGCTAACCCCCGCCCTCACCCGAGCCCTAGCCCCAACCCGAACGCTAACCCTAACCCTAACCCCAACCCCAACCCTAACCCTAACCCTAACCCTAGCCCCAGCCCAAGCCCCAACCCATATCCTAGCCCTAGCCCTGACCCTAGCCCGAACCCTAACCCTAACCCTAACCCCAGCCCTAACCCTAAAGCTAACCCCAACCCTAACCCTAACCCTAGCCCCAACCCTAACGCTCACCCTAACCCCAGCCCTAACCCTAATCCTAACCCCAGCTCTAAGCCTAAGCCCCGCCCTAACCCGAGCCCTAACCCCAACCACAACCCTAACCCTAACCCTAACCCTGGCAAATCGTTAACCAACGTCGGCGAGACAAGTCGTTAACCAACGTCGGCGAGACAAGTCGTTAACCAGCCCGGCCGGGACAAGTCGTTAACCAACGTCGGCGAGACAAGTCGTTAACCAACGTCGGCGAGACAAGTCGTTAACCAGCCCGGCCGGGACAAGTCGTTAACCAGCCCGGCCGGGACAAGTCGTTAACCAACCCTAATGCGGCGGGACTTGGAATAATTCCGACGTCTGCCGAGGACTGCGATGGGCGGTGCGACCTCCTGTAGTCTCGACGGAGGAGCCGCCCCTCGGCCGGCACGGCCCTCCGAAGACGTCCCCTCGCGGCCACCCGCCGAGGTATGACGCGTGCGGACCTGCCAGGAGCACAACCCAAACCTTAAAACTAACCCTGGCCATAGCACGAGCCCTAGCCCCAGCCCAAGCCCCAACCCATATCCTAGGCCTAGCCCTGACCCTAGCCCCAACCCTAGCCCTAACCCCAGCCCTAACCCTAAGGCTAACCCCCGCCCTAACCCGAGCCCTAGCCCCAACCCGAACGCTAAACCTAACCCTAACCCCAACCCCAACCCTAGCCCTAACCCCAGCCCTAACCCTAAAGCTAACCCCCGCCCTCACCCGAGCCCTAGCCCCAACCCGAACGCTAACCCTAACCCTAACCCCAACCCCAACCCTAACCCTAACCCTAACCCTAGCCCCAGCCCAAGCCCCAACCCATATCCTAGCCCTAGCCCTGACCCTAGCCCGAACCCTAACCCTAACCCTAACCCCAGCCCTAACCCTAAAGCTAACCCCAACCCTAACCCTAACCCTAGCCCCAACCCTAACGCTCACCCTAACCCCAGCCCTAACCCTAATCCTAACCCCAGCTCTAAGCCTAAGCCCCGCCCTAACCCGAGCCCTAACCCCAACCACAACCCTAACCCTAACCCTAACCCTGGCAAATCGTTAACCAACGTCGGCGAGACAAGTCGTTAACCAACGTCGGCGAGACAAGTCGTTAACCAGCCCGGCCGGGACAAGTCGTTAACCAACGTCGGCGAGACAAGTCGTTAACCAACGTCGGCGAGACAAGTCGTTAACCAGCCCGGCCGGGACAAGTCGTTAACCAGCCCGGCCGGGACAAGTCGTTAACCAACCCTAATGCGGCGGGACTTGGAATAATTTCGACGTCTGCCGAGGACTGCGATGGGCGGTGCGATCTCCTGTAGTCCCGACGGAGGAGCCGCCCCTCGGCCGGCACGGCCCTCCGAAGACGTCCCCTCGCGGCCACCCGCCGAGGTATGACGCGTGCGGACCTGCCAGGAGCACAACCCAAACCTTAAAACTAACCCTGGCTATAGCACGAGCCCTAGCCCCAGCCCAAGCCCCAACCCATATCCTAGGCCTAGCCCTGACCCTAGACCCAACCCTAGCCCTAACCCCAGCCCTAACCCTAAAGCTAACCCCCGCCCTAACCCGAGCCCTAGCCCCAACCCGAACGCTAACCCTAACCCTAACACCAACCCCAACCCTAGCCCTAACCCCAGCCCTAACCCTAAAGCTAACCCCCGCCCTCACCCGAGCCCTAGCCCCAACCCGAACGCTAACCCTAACCCTAACCCCAACCCCAACCCTAACCCTAACCCTAACCCTAGCCCCAGCCCAAGCCCCAACCCATATCCTAGCCCTAGCCCTGACCCTAGCCCCAACCCTAACGCTAACCCTAACCCCAGCCCTAACCCTAACGCTAACCCTAATCCTAACCCCAGCTCTAAGCCTAACCCCCGCCCTAACCCGAGCCCTAACCCCAACCCCGACCCTAACCCTAACCCTGACCCTAACCCTAACCCTAACCCTAACCCTAACCCTAACCCTAACCCTAGCCCGAACCCAATCCCCGGGCGGGCAATCGGGTTGCCCGACCGGGCCCTGGCAAATCGTTAACCAACGTCGGCGAGACAAGTCGTTAACCAGCCCGGCCGGGACAAGTCGTTAACCAGCCCGGCCGGGACAAGTCGTTAACCAACCCTAATGCGGCGGGACTTGGAATAATTTCGACGTCTGCCGAGGACTGCGATGGGCGGTGCGACCTCCTGTAGTCCCGACGGAGGAGCCGCCCCTCGGCCGGCACGACCCTCGGAAGACGTCCCCTCGCGGCAAGCCAGCCGAGGTATGACGCGTGCGGACCTGCCAGGAGCACAACCCAAACCTTAAAACTAACCCTGGCCATAGCACGAGCCCTAGCCCCAGCCCAAGCCCCAACCCATATCCTAGCCCTAGCCCTGACCCTAGCCCCAACCCTAACCCTAACCCCAACCCTAACCCTAACCCCAGCCCTAACCCTAAAGCTAACCCCAACCCTAACCCTAACCCTAGCCCCAACCCTGACCCTAACCCTAACCCTAGCCCCAACCCTAACCCTAACCCTAACCCTAACCCTAACCCTAACCCTAACCCTAACCCTAACCCTAACCCTAACCCTAACCC
>NW_026781442.1:40000-50000 GCF_030144855.1 Hypanus sabinus | reverse complement strand
CGCCATCCCGCCCCGTCGTCCGCTCCGGTGAGGTCCGCACCTTCACCGCCTAGGTATGGAGCGCGTGTGTGCCTGCCTTCTCGGGATGGTCGACGGCCGCCCGCCCGGCCCCCGTCATTCGTGGGCGCAGCAGTCTCGTCCGCCGGCGGGGGAATCCGGCTGATCGATCGCGGTGCAAACGTGCGAATGCCCAACGTCCAATTCCGTCCGAAGCATGAAGACCTCGGTCGGTATCGGGCCGCCCCGCGGCAGACCCATCAACCCACCTCCGGAGATGGTAACGAGCCGAGCGTGGAAGTTCGCCGCACGTGTCGAGACCGTCGCTTCCACTCGGCCTCTCCCAAAGGTAGGACCGACCAAGCCGCATCGATCGGGGAACAGAGGTCTCCGCAGACGACACTCGCGAGGGCACCCGTGGCAGGCTGGTTCCCACACAAGTCTCCGTCACACAAAGTGCGTGCTCCCCTCCTAAAAAGGCTTTTGGCTACCCGTCGGTCTGCCGGCCGTCGCCCACGGTTCCCGCTCAGACCCTGTCCGGAGCCCCTGGCGCGTCCTCGGACTTCCCGTCTGCCTTCACCTCGGTAAGCATTCAAAAGCCTTTTCTGTCTATAAATCACTGTAAGTCGGAGCTCGCCTGGCCTCCCGCTTACTGAGTCCGAAATAACCCCCGAAGGTTCACTTCGGCCTCCGCACTGTGTGTGTTGTGTTGTCTGTCTGTCTCGTGTGTCAACCGTACCACTGGAAATCCGTCTAAGTGCCTCTGGAAAACGTGTTCCCGAAAATCTCCGGGAACCCCGCCAATGCCCCCGTACAGAAATTGCATGTGTCAAGTCGGCGGGACGCCTGCCGGAAGTCCTGCCGGGCAGGTCGTACCTTGGCCCGGCCAGGCGGGGCAAATGCAACCTTCATAGCGCTCTCCGGGCCTAACTGGTTAACCGGCGCCGCGACTGACCGTACAACAATGACGTGTGTCAAACCGGCGGTAAGACGCCCGGAGCTCACGCCGGCCTCGTCGCACCTCGGGCCCGCCCGACGGGCTGGATCCGACCTTCACAGACTTCCGCCGTCAATTGGTTAACCGGCGCGGCGCCGGGAGCACGCGCCTCTGTCGGCGGTCGGCCCTCCGGTAGTGCCGCCGTGCATCGTCCGCTTCGGCCGGCAGCAGGGCCCCGAATCAGCCTTCATTCCGACTTCCGAGTTGGAATAATTTCGACTTCTGCCAAGGTCTCGGATCGGCGGTGGGACCTGCGGTAGTCCCACCGAAAATGCCGCCCCTCGGCCGGCACGGCCCTCCGAATACGTCCCCTCGCGGCTCACCGCAGCGGGACTTTGTCAGATTTTCGATCGGGCCGTAGCCCTATTTTTGGCGGAGGGACCTGCGGTAGTCCCACCGAAAATGCCGCCCCTCGGCCGGCACGACCCTCCGAATTCGTCCCCTCGCGTCTCCCCGCCGCGGGACTTTGTCAGAAAATCATTCGGGCAAGGTTTCGATTCGGCGGCCCGAGCACCGGTAGTCAGCCCGTATATGCTGCCCCTCGGTCGGCTTGGGCCTGCGGATACGTCCCGCTGACTGACTTCCGCCATTGGGAATTCGTCCGAAAATCCATACGGGCGACCTTGGGAAGCGTGCGGAAATACCGCCGCGCGGCCCGGGTTAACGAAGTGGGGAGGCCCGTAACGCCCGTCGACCACTCCTAAGTGGTCGAGAAAAACGCCTCCCCGTAAATCTCCGGAAACCCCGCCAATGCCCCCGTACAGAAATTGCATGTGTCAAAGGGGCGGCCGTATCTGACCCCGGCTGCCGAGCCTCTGGAACTCCTGCCCGGCTACGACCCTCAAATCCGACCCGCATCCAGACTTCCGGAGCGGACTCAGTTAACGAATTGCCACCGGGCAACTGGTTAACCGGCAGTTCTCGGACGGCTCGTTAGCCGTGCCGACCGACCCCCCCGGCCGTGCGGTGGAGCAAGACAACAGTCCCCGGGCGGGCAATCGAGTTCCCGACCGGGCCCTGGCAGATCGTTAACCGGCCCGACCGGGACAAGTCGTTAACCAACTTCGGCGTGACAAATGGTTAACCGGCCCGGCCGGGACAAGTCGTTAACCAACTTCGGCGTGACAAATGGTTAACCGGCCCGGCCGGGACAAGTCGTTAACCGACGTCGGCGTGACAAATGGTTAACCGGCCGGGCCGGGACAAGTCGTTAACCAGACCCGAGCCGGCACTTCGGTAACCGACCGGGTCCGGTGCTGTCATGCAGAACAGGACAGAGACTTAGGCAGCGGCCCGGCGCGGACAGTTCTTCCGTTCGCCGGCTCGGTGACAATTGGTTAACCGACCGGGCTCAGGCAAATCGTTAACCGACGTCGGCGAGACAAATGGTTAACCGGCTCGGCCGGGACAAGTCGTTAACCAACTTCGGCGTGACAAATGGTTAACCGGCCCGGCCGGGACAAGTCGTTAACCAGACCCCAGCAGGCACTGCGGTAACCGACCGGGTCCGGTGCTGACATGCAGAACAGGACAAAGACTTGGGCAGCGGCCCGGCGCGGACAGTTCTTCCGTTCGCCGGCTCGGTGACAATTGGTTAACCGACCGGGCTCAGGCAAATCGTTAACCGACGTCGGCGAGACAAATGGTTAACCGGCTCGGCCGGGACAAGTCGTTAACCAACTTCGGCGTGCCAAATGGTTAACCGGCCCGGCCGGGACAAGTCGTTAACCAGACCCCAGCAGGCACTGCGGTAACCGACCGGGTCCGGTGCTGACATGCAGAACAGGACAAAGACTTGGGCAGCGGCCCGGCGCGGACAGTTCTTCCGTTCGCCGGCTCGGTGACAATTGGTTAACCGACCGGGCTCAGGCAAATCGTTAACCGACGTCGGCGAGACAAATGGTTAACCGGCTCGGCCGGGACAAGTCGTTAACCAACTTCGGCGTGACAAATGGTTAACCGGCCCGGCCGGGACAAGTCGTTAACCAGACCCCAGCAGGCACTGCGGTAACCGACCGGGTCCGGTGCTGACATGCAGAACAGGACAGAGACTTGGGCAGCGGCCCGGCGCGGACAGTTCTTCCGTTCGCCGGCTCGGTGACAATTGGTTAACCGACCGGGCTCAGGCAAATCGTTAACCGACGTCGGCGAGACAAATGGTTAACCGGCTCGGCCGGGACAAGTCGTTAACCGACGTCGGCGTGACAAATGGTTAACCGGCCGGGCCGGGACAAGTCGTTAACCAGACCCGAGCCGGCACTTCGGTAACCGACCCGGTCCGGTGCTGTCATGCAGAACAGGACAGAGACTTAGGCAGCGGCCCGGCGCGGACAGTTCTTCCGTTCGCCGGCTCGGTGACAATTGGTTAACCGACCGGGCTCAGGCAAATCGTTAACCGACGTCGGCGAGACAAATGGTTAACCGGCTCGGCCGGGACAAGTCGTTAACCAACTTCGGCGTGACAAATGGTTAACCGGCCCGGCCGGGACAAGTCGTTAACCAGACCCCAGCAGGCACTGCGGTAACCGACCGGGTCCGGTGCTGACATGCAGAACAGGACAGAGACTTGGGCAGCGGCCCGGCGCGGACAGTTCTTCCGTTCGCCGGCTCGGTGACAATTGGTTAACCGACCGGGCTCAGGCAAATCGTTAACCGACGTCGGCGAGACAAATGGTTAACCGGCTCGGCCGGGACAAGTCGTTAACCAACTTCGGCGTGACAAATGGTTAACCGGCCCGGCCGGGACAAGTCGTTAACCAGACCCCAGCCGGCACTGCGGTAACCGACCGGGTCCGGTGCTGACACGCAGAACAGGACAGAGACTTAGGCAGCGGCCCGGCGCGGACAGTTCTTCCGTTCGCCGGCTCGTGACAATTGGTTAACCGACCGGGCTCAGGCAAATCGTTAACCGACGTCGGCGTGACAAATGGTTAACCGGCCCGGCCGGGACAAGTCGTTAACCAGTCCCGAGCCGGCTCTGCGGTAACCGACCGGGTCCGGTGCTGACGGGCAGAACAGGACAAAGACTTAGGCAGCAGCCCGGCGCGAACAGTTCTTCCGTTCCCCGGCTCGTGACGATTGGTTAACCGACCTCCGGTCCACCCTCCGAAAGTGCCGCCCCTCGGTCCGAACGTCGCTCCCAACACGTCCCCCGGCTGCTCCCCGCCGCGGGACCTTGTAGGTTTTGAATTCGGCGGAAGCCGTAGTTTTGGCCGAGCGCCATAACACGAGCCCTAGCCCCAGCCCAAGCCCTAACCCATATCCTAGCCCTAGCCCTAACCCTAACCCTAACCCCAGCCGTAACCCTAACCCAGGCCCTAACCCTAACGCTAACCCTAACCCCCGCCCTAACCCTAAACCTAACCCCAGCCCTAACCCTGAACCTAACCCTAACCCTAGACCTAACCCCAGCCCTAACCCTAGCCCTGGCCCTAACCCTAACCCTAAACCTGGCCCGAACCCAATCCCCGGGCGGGCAATCGGTTTGCCCGACCGGGCCCTGGCAAATCGTTAACCAACGTCGGCGAGACAAATCGTTAACCAACGCCGGCGAGACAAATCGTTAACCAGCCCGGCCGGGACAAGTCGTTAACCAACCCTAATGCGGCCGGACTTGGAATAATTCCGACGTCTGCCGAGGACTGCGATGGGCGGTGCGACCTCCTGTAGTCCCGACGGAGGAGCCGCCCCTCGGCCGGCACGACCCTCGGAAGACGTCCCCTCGCGGCAAGCCAGCCGAGGTATGACGCGTGCGGACCTGCCAGGAGCACAACCCAAACCTTAAAACTAACCCTGGCCATAGCACGAGCCCTAGCCCCAGCCCAAGCCCCAACCCATATCCTAGCCCTAGCCCCAGCCCAAGCCCCAACCCATATCCTAGCCCTAGCCCTGACCCTAGCCCTAACCCCAACCCTAACCCTAACCCCAGCCCTAACCCTAAAGCTAACCCCAACCCTAACCCTAACCCTAGCCCCAACCCTGACCCTAACCCTAACCCTAGCCCCAACCCTAACCCTAACCCTAACCCTAACCCTAACCCTAACCCTAACCCTAACCCTAACCCTAACCCTAACCCTAACCCTAACCCTAACCCTAACCCTAACCCTAACCCTAACCCTAGCCCGAACCCAATCCCCGGGCGGGCAATCGGGTTGCCCGAACGGGCCCTGGCAAATCGTTAACCAGCCCGGCCGGGACAAGTCGTTAACCAGCCCGGCCGGGACAAGTCGTTAACCAACGTCGGCGAGACAAATGGTTAACCGGCTCGGCCGGGACAAGTCGTTAACCAACTTCGGCGTGACAAATGGTTAACCGGCCCGGCCGGGACAAGTCGTTAACCAGACCCCAGCCGGCACTGCGGTAACCGACCGGGTCCGGTGCTGACACGCAGAACAGGACAGAGACTTAGGCAGCGGCCCGGCGCGGACAGTTCTTCCGTTCGCCGGCTCGTGACAATTGGTTAACCGACCGGGCTCAGGCAAATCGTTAACCGACGTCGGCGAGACAAATGGTTAACCGGCCCGGCCGGGACAAGTCGTTAACCAGTCCCGAGCCGGCTCTGCGGTAACCGACCGGGTCCGGTGCTGACGGGCAGAACAGGACAAAGACTTAGGCAGCAGCCCGGCGCGAACAGTTCTTCCGTTCCCCGGCTCGTGACGATTGGTTAACCGACCTCCGGTCCACCCTCCGAAAGTGCCGCCCCTCGGTCCGAACGTCGCTCCCAACACGTCCCCCGGCTGCTCCCCGCCGCGGGACCTTGTAGGTTTTGAATTCGGCGGAAGCCGTAGTTTTGGCCGAGCGCCATAACACGAGCCCTAGCCCCAGCCCAAGCCCTAACCCATATCCTAGCCCTAGCCCTAACCCTAACCCTAACCCCAGCCGTAACCCTAACCCAGGCCCTAACCCTAACGCTAACCCTAACCCCCGCCCTAACCCTAAACCTAACCCCAGCCCTAACCCTGAACCTAACCCTAACCCTAGACCTAACCCCAGCCCTAACCCTAGCCCTGGCCCTAACCCTAACCCTAAACCTGGCCCGAACCCAATCCCCGGGCGGGCAATCGGTTTGCCCGACCGGGCCCTGGCAAATCGTTAACCAACGTCGGCGAGACAAATCGTTAACCAACGCCGGCGAGACAAATCGTTAACCAGCCCGGCCGGGACAAGTCGTTAACCAACCCTAATGCGGCGGGACTTGGAATAATTCCGACGTCTGCCGAGGACTGCGATGGGCGGTGCGACCTCCTGTAGTCCCGACGGAGGAGCCGCCCCTCGGCCGGCACGGCCCTCCGAAGACGTCCCCTCGCGGCCACCCGCCGAGGTATGACGCGTGCGGTCCTGCCAGGAGCACAACCCAAACCTTAAAACTAACCCTGGCCATAGCACGAGCCCTAGCCCCAGCCCAAGCCCCAACCCATATCCTAGGCCTAGCCCTGACCCTAGCCCCAACCCTAGCCCTAACCCCAGCCCTAACCCTAAAGCTAACCCCCGCCCTAACCCGAGCCCTAGCCCCAACCCGAACGCTAAACCTAACCCTAACCCCAACCCCAACCCTAGCCCTAACCCCAGCCCTAACCCTAAAGCTAACCCCCGCCCTCACCCGAGCCCTAGCCCCAACCCGAACGCTAACCCTAACCCTAACCCCAACCCCAACCCTAACCCTAACCCTAACCCTAGCCCCAGCCCAAGCCCCAACCCATATCCTAGCCCTAGCCCTGACCCTAGCCCGAACCCTAACCCTAACCCTAACCCCAGCCCTAACCCTAAAGCTAACCCCAACCCTAACCCTAACCCTAGCCCCAACCCTAACGCTCACCCTAACCCCAGCCCTAACCCTAATCCTAACCCCAGCTCTAAGCCTAAGCCCCGCCCTAACCCGAGCCCTAACCCCAACCACAACCCTAACCCTAACCCTAACCCTAGCCCGAACCCAATCCCCGGGCGGGCAATCGGGTTGCCCGCCCGGGCCCTGGCAAATCGTTAACCAACGTCGGCGAGACAAGTCGTTAACCAGCCCGGCCGGGACAAGTCGTTAACCAACGTCGGCGAGACAAGTCGTTAACCAACGTCGGCGAGACAAGTCGTTAACCAGCCCGGCCGGGACAAGTCGTTAACCAACCCTAATGCGGCGGGACTTGGAATAATTTCGACGTCTGCCGAGGACTGCGATGGGCGGTGCGATCTCCTGTAGTCCCGACGGAGGAGCCGCCCCTCGGCCGGCACGGCCCTCCGAAGACGTCCCCTCGCGGCCACCCGCCGAGGTATGACGCGTGCGGACCTGCCAGGAGCACAACCCAAACCTTAAAACTAACCCTGGCTATAGCACGAGCCCTAGCCCCAGCCCAAGCCCCAACCCATATCCTAGGCCTAGCCCTGACCCTAGACCCAACCCTAGCCCTAACCCCAGCCCTAACCCTAAAGCTAACCCCCGCCCTAACCCGAGCCCTAGCCCCAACCCGAACGCTAACCCTAACCCTGACCCTAACCCTAACCCTAACCCTAACCCTAACCCTAACCCTAACCCTAACCCTAACCCTAACCCTAACCCTAACCCTAACCCTAACCCTAACCCTAACCCTAACCCTAACCCTAGCCCGAACCCAATCCCCGGGCGGGCAATCGGGTTGCCCGACCGGGCCCTGGCAAATCGTTAACCAACGTCGGCGAGACAAGTCGTTAACCAGCCCGGCCGGGACAAGTCGTTAACCAACGTCGGCGAGACAAGTCGTTAACCAGCCCGGCCGGGACAAGTCGTTAACCAACGTCGGCGAGACAAGTCGTTAACCAGCCCGGCCGGGACAAGTCGTTAACCAACCCTAATGCGGCGGGACTTGGAATAATTTCGACGTCTGCCGAGGACTGCGATGGGCGGTGCGACCTCCTGTAGTCCCGACGGAGGAGCCGCCCCTCGGCCGGCACGACCCTCGGAAGACGTCCCCTCGCGGCCACCCGCCGAGGTATGACGCGTGCGGTCCTGCCAGGAGCACAACCCAAACCTTAAAACTAACCCTGGCCATAGCACGAGCCCTAGCCCCAGCCCAAGCCCCAACCCATATCCTAGGCCTAGCCCTGACCCTAGCCCCAACCCTAGCCCTAACCCCAGCCCTAACCCTAAAGCTAACCCCCGCCCTAACCCGAGCCCTAGCCCCAACCCGAACGCTAAACCTAACCCTAACCCCAACCCCAACCCTAGCCCTAACCCCAGCCCTAACCCTAAAGCTAACCCCCGCCCTCACCCGAGCCCTAGCCCCAACCCGAACGCTAACCCTAACCCTAACCCCAACCCCAACCCTAACCCTAACCCTAACCCTAGCCCCAGCCCAAGCCCCAACCCATATCCTAGCCCTAGCCCTGACCCTAGCCCGAACCCTAACCCTAACCCTAACCCCAGCCCTAACCCTAAAGCTAACCCCAACCCTAACCCTAACCCTAGCCCCAACCCTAACGCTCACCCTAACCCCAGCCCTAACCCTAATCCTAACCCCAGCTCTAAGCCTAAGCCCCGCCCTAACCCGAGCCCTAACCCCAACCCTAACCCTAACCCTAACCCTAACCCTAGCCCGAACCCAATCCCCGGGCGGGCAATCGGGTTGCCCGCCCGGGCCCTGGCAAATCGTTAACCAACGTCGGCGAGACAAGTCGTTAACCAGCCCGGCCGGGACAAGTCGTTAACCAGCCCGGCCGGGACAAGTCGTTAACCAACGTCGGCGAGACAAGTCGTTAACCAGCCCGGCCGGGACAAGTCGTTAACCAACGTCGGCGAGACAAGTCGTTAACCAGCCCGGCCGGGACAAGTCGTTAACCAACCCTAATGCGGCGGGACTTGGAATAATTTCGACGTCTGCCGAGGACTGCGATGGGCGGTGCGACCTCCTGTAGTCCCGACGGAGGAGCCGCCCCTCGGCCGGCACGACCCTCGGAAGACGTCCCCTCGCGGCAAGCCAGCCGAGGTATGACGCGTGCGGACCTGCCAGGAGCACAACCCAAACCTTAAAACTAACCCTGGCCATAGCACGAGCCCTAGCCCCAGCCCAAGCCCCAACCCATATCCTAGCCCTAGCCCCAGCCCAAGCCCCAACCCATATCCTAGCCCTAGCCCTGACCCTAGCCCTAACCCCAACCCTAACCCTAACCCCAGCCCTAACCCTAAAGCTAACCCCAACCCTAACCCTAACCCTAGCCCCAACCCTGACCCTAACCCTAACCCTAGCCCCAACCCTAACCCTAACCCTAACCCTAACCCTAACCCTAACCCTAACCCTAACCCTAACCCTAACCCTAACCCTAACCCTAACCCTAACCCTAGCCCGAACCCAATCCCCGGGCGGGCAATCGGGTTGCCCGAACGGGCCCTGGCAAATCGTTAACCAACGTCGGCGAGACAAGTCGTTAACCAGCCCTGCCGGGACAAGTCGTTAACCAGCCCTGCCGGGACAAGTCGTTAACCAACGTCGGCGAGACAAGTCGTTAACCAGCCCGGCCGGGACAAGTCGTTAACCAACCCTAATGCGGCGGGACTTGGAATAATTCCGACGTCTGCCGAGGACTGCGATGGGCGGTGCGACCTCCTGTAGTCCCGACGGAGGAGCCGCCCCTCGGCCGGCACGGCCCTCCGAAGACGCCCCCTCGCGGCAGCCCGCCGAGCTATGGCGCGCGGGGACCTGCCAGGAGCACAAGCCAAACCTTAACCCTAACCCTGGCACTAACCCTAACCCTAACCCTGACGCCAGCCCTAACCCTAACACTAGCCCTAACTAACCCTAACCCTCACCCTCACCCTAAAACGCCCAGTCTTTGTAACTGGGCGTACGTCGGTCCCGCAGCGGCGCGCGGCTAATCCGCCCCTGGACCTGCTAGCACCTTCTGCGAATACCGGCGAAGACGCTGACCCAGCCAGCCAGCCAGCCAACGCGCTCGTCTGTGCCGGCACACTGCAGCTCGGCAACCGGGGAGCCCACAGCCAAGCCCTCGCGAGGCTGCTGTAGCTGGCCCACCCACCCACCTACC
>NW_026781442.1:17500-27500 GCF_030144855.1 Hypanus sabinus | reverse complement strand
CACTGGAAATCCGTCTAAGTGCCTCTGGAAAACGTGTTCCCGAAAATCTCCGGGAACCCCGCCAATGCCCCCGTACAGAAATTGCATGTGTCAAGTCGGCGGGACGCCTGCCGGAAGTCCTGCCGGGCAGGTCGTACCTTGGCCCGGCCAGGCGGGGCAAATGCAACCTTCATAGCGCTCTCCGGGCCTAACTGGTTAACCGGCGCCGCGACTGACCGTACAACAATGACGTGTGTCAAACCGGCGGTAAGACGCCCGGAGCTCACGCCGGCCTCGTCGCACCTCGGGCCCGCCCGACGGGCTGGATCCGACCTTCACAGACTTCCGCCGTCAATTGGTTAACCGGCGCGGCGCCGGGAGCACGCGCCTCTGTCGGCGGTCGGCCCTCCGGTAGTGCGGCCGTGCATCGTCCGCTTCGGCCGGCAGCAGGGCCCCGAATCAGCCTTCATTCCGACTTCCGAGTTGGGACTTGGAATAATTTCGACTTCTGCCAAGGTCTCGGATCGGCGGTGGGACCTGCGGTAGTCCCACCGAAAATGCCGCCCCTCGGCCGGCACGGCCCTCCGAATACGTCCCCTCGCGGCTCACCGCAGCGGGACTTTGTCAGATTTTCGATCGGGCCGTAGCCCTATTTTTGGCGGAGGGACCTGCGGTAGTCCCACCGAAAATGCCGCCCCTCGGCCGGCACGACCCTCCGAATTCGTCCCCTCGCGTCTCCCCGCCGCGGGACTTTGTCAGAAAATCATTCGGGCAAGGTTTCGATTCGGCGGCCCGAGCACCGGTAGTCAGCCCGTATATGCTGCCCCTCGGTCGGCTTGGGCCTGCGGATACGTCCCGCTGACTGACTTCCGCCATTGGGAATTCGTCCGAAAATCCATACGGGCGACCTTGGGAAGCGTGCGGAAATACCGCCGCGCGGCCCGGGTTAACGAAGTGGGGAGGCCCGTAACGCCCGTCGACCACTCCTAAGTGGTCGAGAAAAACGCCTCCCCGTAAATCTCCGGAAACCCCGCCAATGCCCCCGTACAGAAATTGCATGTGTCAAAGGGGCGGCCGTATCTGACCCCGGCTGCCGAGCCTCTGGAACTCCTGCCCGGCTACGACCCTCAAATCCGACCCGCATCCAGACTTCCGGAGCGGACTCAGTTAACGAATTGCCACCGGGCAACTGGTTAACCGGCAGTTCTCGGACGGCTCGTTAGCCGTGCCGACCGACCCCCCCGGCCGTGCGGTGGAGCAAGACAACAGTCCCCGGGCGGGCAATCGAGTTCCCGACCGGGCCCTGGCAGATCGTTAACCGGCCCGACCGGGACAAGTCGTTAACCAACTTCGGCGTGACAAATGGTTAACCGGCCCGGTCGGGACAAGTCGTTAACCAACTTCGGCGTGACAAATGGTTAACCGGCCCGGCCGGGACAAGTCGTCAACCGACGTCGGCGTGACAAATGGTTAACCGGCCGGGCCGGGACAAGTCGTTAACCAGACCCGAGCCGGCACTTCGGTAACCGACCGGGTCCGGTGCTGTCATGCAGAACAGGACAGAGACTTAGGCAGCGGCCCGGCGCGGACAGTTCTTCCGTTCGCCGGCTCGGTGACAATTGGTTAACCGACCGGGCTCAGGCAAATCGTTAACCGACGTCGGCGAGACAAATGGTTAACCGGCTCGGCCGGGACAAGTCGTTAACCAACTTCGGCGTGACAAATGGTTAACCGGCCCGGCCGGGACAAGTCGTTAACCAGACCCCAGCAGGCACTGCGGTAACCGACCGGGTCCGGTGCTGACATGCAGAACAGGACAAAGACTTGGGCAGCGGCCCGGCGCGGACAGTTCTTCCGTTCGCCGGCTCGGTGACAATTGGTTAACCGACCGGGCTCAGGCAAATCGTTAACCGACGTCGGCGAGACAAATGGTTAACCGGCTCGGCCGGGACAAGTCGTTAACCAACTTCGGCGTGACAAATGGTTAACCGGCCCGGCCGGGACAAGTCGTTAACCAGACCCCAGCAGGCACTGCGGTAACCGACCGGGTCCGGTGCTGACATGCAGAACAGGACAAAGACTTGGGCAGCGGCCCGGCGCGGACAGTTCTTCCGTTCGCCGGCTCGGTGACAATTGGTTAACCGACCGGGCTCAGGCAAATCGTTAACCGACGTCGGCGAGACAAATGGTTAACCGGCTCGGCCGGGACAAGTCGTTAACCAACTTCGGCGTGACAAATGGTTAACCGGCCCGGCCGGGACAAGTCGTTAACCAGACCCCAGCAGGCACTGCGGTAACCGACCGGGTCCGGTGCTGACATGCAGAACAGGACAAAGACTTGGGCAGCGGCCCGGCGCGGACAGTTCTTCCGTTCGCCGGCTCGGTGACAATTGGTTAACCGACCGGGCTCAGGCAAATCGTTAACCGACGTCGGCGAGACAAATGGTTAACCGGCTCGGCCGGGACAAGTCGTTAACCAACTTCGGCGTGACAAATGGTTAACCGGCCCGGCCGGGACAAGTCGTTAACCAGACCCCAGCAGGCACTGCGGTAACCGACCGGGTCCGGTGCTGACATGCAGAACAGGACAAAGACTTGGGCAGCGGCCCGGCGCGGACAGTTCTTCCGTTCGCCGGCTCGGTGACAATTGGTTAACCGACCGGGCTCAGGCAAATCGTTAACCGACGTCGGCGAGACAAATGGTTAACCGGCTCGGCCGGGACAAGTCGTTAACCAACTTCGGCGTGCCAAATGGTTAACCGGCCCGGCCGGGACAAGTCGTTAACCAGACCCCAGCAGGCACTGCGGTAACCGACCGGGTCCGGTGCTGACATGCAGAACAGGACAAAGACTTGGGCAGCGGCCCGGCGCGGACAGTTCTTCCGTTCGCCGGCTCGGTGACAATTGGTTAACCGACCGGGCTCAGGCAAATCGTTAACCGACGTCGGCGAGACAAATGGTTAACCGGCTCGGCCGGGACAAGTCGTTAACCAACTTCGGCGTGACAAATGGTTAACCGGCCCGGCCGGGACAAGTCGTTAACCAGACCCCAGCAGGCACTGCGGTAACCGACCGGGTCCGGTGCTGACATGCAGAACAGGACAGAGACTTGGGCAGCGGCCCGGCGCGGACAGTTCTTCCGTTCGCCGGCTCGGTGACAATTGGTTAACCGACCGGGCTCAGGCAAATCGTTAACCGACGTCGGCGAGACAAATGGTTAACCGGCTCGGCCGGGACAAGTCGTTAACCGACGTCGGCGTGACAAATGGTTAACCGGCCGGGCCGGGACAAGTCGTTAACCAGACCCGAGCCGGCACTTCGGTAACCGACCCGGTCCGGTGCTGTCATGCAGAACAGGACAGAGACTTAGGCAGCGGCCCGGCGCGGACAGTTCTTCCGTTCGCCGGCTCGGTGACAATTGGTTAACCGACCGGGCTCAGGCAAATCGTTAACCGACGTCGGCGAGACAAATGGTTAACCGGCTCGGCCGGGACAAGTCGTTAACCAACTTCGGCGTGACAAATGGTTAACCGGCCCGGCCGGGACAAGTCGTTAACCAGACCCCAGCAGGCACTGCGGTAACCGACCGGGTCCGGTGCTGACATGCAGAACAGGACAGAGACTTGGGCAGCGGCCCGGCGCGGACAGTTCTTCCGTTCGCCGGCTCGGTGACAATTGGTTAACCGACCGGGCTCAGGCAAATCGTTAACCGACGTCGGCGAGACAAATGGTTAACCGGCTCGGCCGGGACAAGTCGTTAACCAACTTCGGCGTGACAAATGGTTAACCGGCCCGGCCGGGACAAGTCGTTAACCAGACCCCAGCCGGCACTGCGGTAACCGACCGGGTCCGGTGCTGACACGCAGAACAGGACAGAGACTTAGGCAGCGGCCCGGCGCGGACAGTTCTTCCGTTCGCCGGCTCGTGACAATTGGTTAACCGACCGGGCTCAGGCAAATCGTTAACCGACGTCGGCGTGACAAATGGTTAACCGGCCCGGCCGGGACAAGTCGTTAACCAGTCCCGAGCCGGCTCTGCGGTAACCGACCGGGTCCGGTGCTGACGGGCAGAACAGGACAAAGACTTAGGCAGCAGCCCGGCGCGAACAGTTCTTCCGTTCCCCGGCTCGTGACGATTGGTTAACCGACCTCCGGTCCACCCTCCGAAAGTGCCGCCCCTCGGTCCGAACGTCGCTCCCAACACGTCCCCCGGCTGCTCCCCGCCGCGGGACCTTGTAGGTTTTGAATTCGGCGGAAGCCGTAGTTTTGGCCGAGCGCCATAACACGAGCCCTAGCCCCAGCCCAAGCCCTAACCCATATCCTAGCCCTAGCCCTAACCCTAACCCTAACCCCAGCCGTAACCCTAACCCAGGCCCTAACCCTAACGCTAACCCTAACCCCCGCCCTAACCCTAAACCTAACCCCAGCCCTAACCCTGAACCTAACCCTAACCCTAGACCTAACCCCAGCCCTAACCCTAGCCCTGGCCCTAACCCTAACCCTAAACCTGGCCCGAACCCAATCCCCGGGCGGGCAATCGGTTTGCCCGACCGGGCCCTGGCAAATCGTTAACCAACGTCGGCGAGACAAATCGTTAACCAACGCCGGCGAGACAAATCGTTAACCAGCCCGGCCGGGACAAGTCGTTAACCAACCCTAATGCGGCCGGACTTGGAATAATTCCGACGTCTGCCGAGGACTGCGATGGGCGGTGCGACCTCCTGTAGTCCCGACGGAGGAGCCGCCCCTCGGCCGGCACGACCCTCGGAAGACGTCCCCTCGCGGCAAGCCAGCCGAGGTATGACGCGTGCGGACCTGCCAGGAGCACAACCCAAACCTTAAAACTAACCCTGGCCATAGCACGAGCCCTAGCCCCAGCCCAAGCCCCAACCCATATCCTAGCCCTAGCCCCAGCCCAAGCCCCAACCCATATCCTAGCCCTAGCCCTGACCCTAGCCCTAACCCCAACCCTAACCCTAACCCCAGCCCTAACCCTAAAGCTAACCCCAACCCTAACCCTAACCCTAGCCCCAACCCTGACCCTAACCCTAACCCTAGCCCCAACCCTAACCCTAACCCTAACCCTAACCCTAACCCTAACCCTAACCCTAACCCTAACCCTAACCCTAACCCTAACCCTAACCCTAACCCTAACCCTAACCCTAACCCTAACCCTAGCCCGAACCCAATCCCCGGGCGGGCAATCGGGTTGCCCGAACGGGCCCTGGCAAATCGTTAACCAGCCCGGCCGGGACAAGTCGTTAACCAGCCCGGCCGGGACAAGTCGTTAACCAGCCCGGCCGGGACAAGTCGTTAACCAACGTCGGCGAGACAAATGGTTAACCGGCTCGGCCGGGACAAGTCGTTAACCAACTTCGGCGTGACAAATGGTTAACCGGCCCGGCCGGGACAAGTCGTTAACCAGACCCCAGCCGGCACTGCGGTAACCGACCGGGTCCGGTGCTGACACGCAGAACAGGACAGAGACTTAGGCAGCGGCCCGGCGCGGACAGTTCTTCCGTTCGCCGGCTCGTGACAATTGGTTAACCGACCGGGCTCAGGCAAATCGTTAACCGACGTCGGCGAGACAAATGGTTAACCGGCCCGGCCGGGACAAGTCGTTAACCAGTCCCGAGCCGGCTCTGCGGTAACCGACCGGGTCCGGTGCTGACGGGCAGAACAGGACAAAGACTTAGGCAGCAGCCCGGCGCGAACAGTTCTTCCGTTCCCCGGCTCGTGACGATTGGTTAACCGACCTCCGGTCCACCCTCCGAAAGTGCCGCCCCTCGGTCCGAACGTCGCTCCCAACACGTCCCCCGGCTGCTCCCCGCCGCGGGACCTTGTAGGTTTTGAATTCGGCGGAAGCCGTAGTTTTGGCCGAGCGCCATAACACGAGCCCTAGCCCCAGCCCAAGCCCTAACCCATATCCTAGCCCTAGCCCTAACCCTAACCCTAACCCCAGCCGTAACCCTAACCCAGGCCCTAACCCTAACGCTAACCCTAACCCCCGCCCTAACCCTAAACCTAACCCCAGCCCTAACCCTGAACCTAACCCTAACCCTAGACCTAACCCCAGCCCTAACCCTAGCCCTGGCCCTAACCCTAACCCTAAACCTGGCCCGAACCCAATCCCCGGGCGGGCAATCGGTTTGCCCGACCGGGCCCTGGCAAATCGTTAACCAACGTCGGCGAGACAAATCGTTAACCAACGCCGGCGAGACAAATCGTTAACCAGCCCGGCCGGGACAAGTCGTTAACCAACCCTAATGCGGCGGGACTTGGAATAATTCCGACGTCTGCCGAGGACTGCGATGGGCGGTGCGACCTCCTGTAGTCCCGACGGAGGAGCCGCCCCTCGGCCGGCACGGCCCTCCGAAGACGTCCCCTCGCGGCCACCCGCCGAGGTATGACGCGTGCGGTCCTGCCAGGAGCACAACCCAAACCTTAAAACTAACCCTGGCCATAGCACGAGCCCTAGCCCCAGCCCAAGCCCCAACCCATATCCTAGGCCTAGCCCTGACCCTAGCCCCAACCCTAGCCCTAACCCCAGCCCTAACCCTAAAGCTAACCCCCGCCCTAACCCGAGCCCTAGCCCCAACCCGAACGCTAAACCTAACCCTAACCCCAACCCCAACCCTAGCCCTAACCCCAGCCCTAACCCTAAAGCTAACCCCCGCCCTCACCCGAGCCCTAGCCCCAACCCGAACGCTAACCCTAACCCTAACCCCAACCCCAACCCTAACCCTAACCCTAACCCTAGCCCCAGCCCAAGCCCCAACCCATATCCTAGCCCTAGCCCTGACCCTAGCCCGAACCCTAACCCTAACCCTAACCCCAGCCCTAACCCTAAAGCTAACCCCAACCCTAACCCTAACCCTAGCCCCAACCCTAACGCTCACCCTAACCCCAGCCCTAACCCTAATCCTAACCCCAGCTCTAAGCCTAAGCCCCGCCCTAACCCGAGCCCTAACCCCAACCACAACCCTAACCCTAACCCTAACCCTAGCCCGAACCCAATCCCCGGGCGGGCAATCGGGTTGCCCGCCCGGGCCCTGGCAAATCGTTAACCAACGTCGGCGAGACAAGTCGTTAACCAGCCCGGCCGGGACAAGTCGTTAACCAACGTCGGCGAGACAAGTCGTTAACCAACGTCGGCGAGACAAGTCGTTAACCAGCCCGGCCGGGACAAGTCGTTAACCAACCCTAATGCGGCGGGACTTGGAATAATTTCGACGTCTGCCGAGGACTGCGATGGGCGGTGCGATCTCCTGTAGTCCCGACGGAGGAGCCGCCCCTCGGCCGGCACGGCCCTCCGAAGACGTCCCCTCGCGGCCACCCGCCGAGGTATGACGCGTGCGGACCTGCCAGGAGCACAACCCAAACCTTAAAACTAACCCTGGCTATAGCACGAGCCCTAGCCCCAGCCCAAGCCCCAACCCATATCCTAGGCCTAGCCCTGACCCTAGACCCAACCCTAGCCCTAACCCCAGCCCTAACCCTAAAGCTAACCCCCGCCCTAACCCGAGCCCTAGCCCCAACCCGAACGCTAACCCTAACCCTGACCCTAACCCTAACCCTAACCCTAACCCTAACCCTAACCCTAACCCTAACCCTAACCCTAACCCTAACCCTAACCCTAACCCTAACCCTAACCCTAACCCTAACCCTAGCCCGAACCCAATCCCCGGGCGGGCAATCGGGTTGCCCGACCGGGCCCTGGCAAATCGTTAACCAACGTCGGCGAGACAAGTCGTTAACCAGCCCGGCCGGGACAAGTCGTTAACCAACGTCGGCGAGACAAGTCGTTAACCAGCCCGGCCGGGACAAGTCGTTAACCAACGTCGGCGAGACAAGTCGTTAACCAGCCCGGCCGGGACAAGTCGTTAACCAACCCTAATGCGGCGGGACTTGGAATAATTTCGACGTCTGCCGAGGACTGCGATGGGCGGTGCGATCTCCTGTAGTCCCGACGGAGGAGCCGCCCCTCGGCCGGCACGGCCCTCCGAAGACGTCCCCTCGCGGCCACCCGCCGAGGTATGACGCGTGCGGACCTGCCAGGAGCACAACCCAAACCTTAAAACTAACCCTGGCTATAGCACGAGCCCTAGCCCCAGCCCAAGCCCCAACCCATATCCTAGGCCTAGCCCTGACCCTAGACCCAACCCTAGCCCTAACCCCAGCCCTAACCCTAAAGCTAACCCCCGCCCTAACCCGAGCCCTAGCCCCAACCCGAACGCTAACCCTAACCCTAACACCAACCCCAACCCTAGCCCTAACCCCAGCCCTAACCCTAAAGCTAACCCCCGCCCTCACCCGAGCCCTAGCCCCAACCCGAACGCTAACCCTAACCCTAACCCCAACCCCAACCCTAACCCTAACCCTAACCCTAGCCCCAGCCCAAGCCCCAACCCATATCCTAGCCCTAGCCCTGACCCTAGCCCCAACCCTAACGCTAACCCTAACCCCAGCCCTAACCCTAACGCTAACCCTAATCCTAACCCCAGCTCTAAGCCTAACCCCCGCCCTAACCCGAGCCCTAACCCCAACCCCGACCCTAACCCTAACCCTGACCCTAACCCTAACCCTAACCCTAACCCTAACCCTAACCCTAACCCTAGCCCGAACCCAATCCCCGGGCGGGCAATCGGGTTGCCCGACCGGGCCCTGGCAAATCGTTAACCAACGTCGGCGAGACAAGTCGTTAACCAGCCCGGCCGGGACAAGTCGTTAACCAGCCCGGCCGGGACAAGTCGTTAACCAACCCTAATGCGGCGGGACTTGGAATAATTTCGACGTCTGCCGAGGACTGCGATGGGCGGTGCGACCTCCTGTAGTCCCGACGGAGGAGCCGCCCCTCGGCCGGCACGACCCTCGGAAGACGTCCCCTCGCGGCAAGCCAGCCGAGGTATGACGCGTGCGGACCTGCCAGGAGCACAACCCAAACCTTAAAACTAACCCTGGCCATAGCACGAGCCCTAGCCCCAGCCCAAGCCCCAACCCATATCCTAGCCCTAGCCCTGACCCTAGCCCCAACCCTAACCCTAACCCCAACCCTAACCCTAACCCCAGCCCTAACCCTAAAGCTAACCCCAACCCTAACCCTAACCCTAGCCCCAACCCTGACCCTAACCCTAACCCTAGCCCCAACCCTAACCCTAACCCTAACCCTAACCCTAACCCTAACCCTAACCCTAACCCTAACCCTAACCCTAACCCTAACCCTAACCCTAACCCTAACCCTAACCCTAACCCTAACCCTAACCCTAGCCCGAACCCAATCCCCGGGCGGGCAATCGGGTTGCCCGACCGGGCCCTGGCAAATCGTTAACCAACGGCGGCGAGACAAGTCGTTAACCAGCCCTGCCGGGACAAGTCGTTAACCAACGTCGGCGAGACAAGTCGTTAACCAGCCCGGCCGGGACAAGTCGTTAACCAACCCTAATGCGGCGGGACTTGGAATAATTCCGACGTCTGCCGAGGACTGCGATGGGCGGTGCGACCTCCTGTAGTCCCGACGGAGGAGCCGCCCCTCGGCCGGCACGGCCCTCCGAAGACGCCCCCTCGCGGCAGCCCGCCGAGCTATGGCGCGCGGGGACCTGCCAGGAGCACAAGCCAAACCTTAACCCTAACCCTGGCACTAACCCTAACCCTAACCCTGACGCCAGCCCTAACCCTAACACTAGCCCTAACTAACCCTAACCCTCACCCTCACCCTAAAACGCCCAGTCTTTGTAACTGGGCGTACGTCGGTCCCGCAGCGGCGCGCGGCTAATTCGCCCCTGGACCTGCTAGCACCTTCTGCGAATACCGGCGAAGACGCTGACCCAGCCAGCCAGCCAGCCAGCCAACGCGCTCGTCTGTGCCGGCACACTGCAGCTCGGCAACCGGGGAGCCCACAGCCAAGCCCTCGCGAGGCTGCTGTAGCTGGCCCACCCACCCACCTCCCCCAAAGACGGGTCGTGTGGGAGCCAGGTGTCCGGACCCGGGCTGCGGTTAACCATTTACCCGCGTGCAATTCGTTA
>NW_026781442.1:0-5000 GCF_030144855.1 Hypanus sabinus | reverse complement strand
AGAAATTGCATGTGTCAAGTCGGCGGGACGCCTGCCGGAAGTCCTGCCGGGCAGGTCGTACCTTGGCCCGGCCAGGCGGGGCAAATGCAACCTTCATAGCGCTCTCCGGGCCTAACTGGTTAACCGGCGCCGCGACTGACCGTACAACAATGACGTGTGTCAAACCGGCGGTAAGACGCCCGGAGCTCACGCCGGCCTCGTCGCACCTCGGGCCCGCCCGACGGGCTGGATCCGACCTTCACAGACTTCCGCCGTCAATTGGTTAACCGGCGCGGCGCCGGGAGCACGCGCCTCTGTCGGCGGTCGGCCCTCCGGTAGTGCCGCCGTGCATCGTCCGCTTCGGCCGGCAGCAGGGCCCCGAATCAGCCTTCATTCCGACTTCCGAGTTGGAATAATTTCGACTTCTGCCAAGGTCTCGGATCGGCGGTGGGACCTGCGGTAGTCCCACCGAAAATGCCGCCCCTCGGCCGGCACGGCCCTCCGAATACGTCCCCTCGCGGCTCACCGCAGCGGGACTTTGTCAGATTTTCGATCGGGCCGTAGCCCTATTTTTGGCGGAGGGACCTGCGGTAGTCCCACCGAAAATGCCGCCCCTCGGCCGGCACGACCCTCCGAATTCGTCCCCTCGCGTCTCCCCGCCGCGGGACTTTGTCAGAAAATCATTCGGGCAAGGTTTCGATTCGGCGGCCCGAGCACCGGTAGTCAGCCCGTATATGCTGCCCCTCGGTCGGCTTGGGCCTGCGGATACGTCCCGCTGACTGACTTCCGCCATTGGGAATTCGTCCGAAAATCCATACGGGCGACCTTGGGAAGCGTGCGGAAATACCGCCGCGCGGCCCGGGTTAACGAAGTGGGGAGGCCCGTAACGCCCGTCGACCACTCCTAAGTGGTCGAGAAAAACGCCTCCCCGTAAATCTCCGGAAACCCCGCCAATGCCCCCGTACAGAAATTGCATGTGTCAAAGGGGCGGCCGTATCTGACCCCGGCTGCCGAGCCTCTGGAACTCCTGCCCGGCTACGACCCTCAAATCCGACCCGCATCCAGACTTCCGGAGCGGACTCAGTTAACGAATTGCCACCGGGCAACTGGTTAACCGGCAGTTCTCGGACGGCTCGTTAGCCGTGCCGACCGACCCCCCCGGCCGTGCGGTGGAGCAAGACAACAGTCCCCGGGCGGGCAATCGAGTTCCCGACCGGGCCCTGGCAGATCGTTAACCGGCCCGACCGGGACAAGTCGTTAACCAACTTCGGCGTGACAAATGGTTAACCGGCCCGGCCGGGACAAGTCGTTAACCAACTTCGGCGTGACAAATGGTTAACCGGCCCGGCCGGGACAAGTCGTTAACCGACGTCGGCGTGACAAATGGTTAACCGGCCGGGCCGGGACAAGTCGTTAACCAGACCCGAGCCGGCACTTCGGTAACCGACCGGGTCCGGTGCTGTCATGCAGAACAGGACAGAGACTTAGGCAGCGGCCCGGCGCGGACAGTTCTTCCGTTCGCCGGCTCGGTGACAATTGGTTAACCGACCGGGCTCAGGCAAATCGTTAACCGACGTCGGCGAGACAAATGGTTAACCGGCTCGGCCGGGACAAGTCGTTAACCAACTTCGGCGTGACAAATGGTTAACCGGCCCGGCCGGGACAAGTCGTTAACCAGACCCCAGCAGGCACTGCGGTAACCGACCGGGTCCGGTGCTGACATGCAGAACAGGACAAAGACTTGGGCAGCGGCCCGGCGCGGACAGTTCTTCCGTTCGCCGGCTCGGTGACAATTGGTTAACCGACCGGGCTCAGGCAAATCCTTAACCGACGTCGGCGAGACAAATGGTTAACCGGCTCGGCCGGGACAAGTCGTTAACCAACTTCGGCGTGACAAATGGTTAACCGGCCCGGCCGGGACAAGTCGTTAACCAGACCCCAGCCGGCACTGCGGTAACCGACCGGGTCCGGTGCTGACATGCAGAACAGGACAGAGACTTAGGCAGCGGCCCGGCGCGGACAGTTCTTCCGTTCGCCGGCTCGTGACAATTGGTTAACCGACCGGGCTCAGGCAAATCGTTAACCGACTTCGGCGAGACAAATGGTTAACCGGCCCGGCCGGGACAAGTCGTTAACCAGACCCGAGCCGGCACTGCGGTGACCGACCGGGACCGGTGCTGACATGCAGAACAGGACAAAGACTTAGGCAGCGGCCCGGCGCGGACAGTTCTTCCGTTCGCGCCGGCTCGTGACAATTGGTTAACCGGCCCGGCTGGGACAAATCGTTAACCGACGTCGGCGAGACAAATGGTTAACCGGCCCGGCCGGGACAAGTCGTTAACCAGACCCGAGCCGGCACTGCGGTAACCGACCGGGTCCGGTGCTGACGGGCAGAACAGGACAAAGACTTAGGCAGCAGCCCGGCGCGAACAGTTCTTCCGTTCCCCGGCTCGTGACGATTGGTTAACCGACCTCCGGTCCACCCTCCGAAAGTGCCGCCCCTCGGTCCGAACGTCGCTCCCAACACGTCCCCCGGCTGCTCCCCGCCGCGGGACCTTGTAGGTTTTGAATTCGGCGGAAGCCGTAGTTTTGGCCGAGCGCCATAACACGAGCCCTAGCCCCAGCCCAAGCCCTAACCCATATCCTAGCCCTAGCCCTAACCCTAACCCTAACCCCAGCCGTAACCCTAACCCAGGCCCTAACCCTAACGATAACCCTAACCCCCGCCCTAACCCTAAACCTAACCCCAGCCCTAACCCTGAACCTAACCCTAACCCTAGACCTAACCCCAGCCCTAACCCTAGCCCTGGCCCTAACCCTAACCCTAAACCTGGCCCGAACCCAATCCCCGGGCGGGCAATCGGTTTGCCCGACCGGGCCCTGGCAAATCGTTAACCAACGTCGGCGAGACAAATCGTTAACCAACGCCGGCGAGACAAATCGTTAACCAGCCCGGCCGGGACAAGTCGTTAACCAACCCTAATGCGGCGGGACTTGGAATAATTCCGACGTCTGCCGAGGACTGCGATGGGCGGTGCGACCTCCTGTAGTCTCGACGGAGGAGCCGCCCCTCGGCCGGCACGGCCCTCCGAAGACGTCCCCTCGCGGCCACCCGCCGAGGTATGACGCGTGCGGACCTGCCAGGAGCACAACCCAAACCTTAAAACTAACCCTGGCCATAGCACGAGCCCTAGCCCCAGCCCAAGCCCCAACCCATATCCTAGGCCTAGCCCTGACCCTAGCCCCAACCCTAGCCCTAACCCCAGCCCTAACCCTAAGGCTAACCCCCGCCCTAACCCGAGCCCTAGCCCCAACCCGAACGCTAAACCTAACCCTAACCCCAACCCCAACCCTAGCCCTAACCCCAGCCCTAACCCTAAAGCTAACCCCCGCCCTCACCCGAGCCCTAGCCCCAACCCGAACGCTAACCCTAACCCTAACCCCAACCCCAACCCTAACCCTAACCCTAACCCTAGCCCCAGCCCAAGCCCCAACCCATATCCTAGCCCTAGCCCTGACCCTAGCCCGAACCCTAACCCTAACCCTAACCCCAGCCCTAACCCTAAAGCTAACCCCAACCCTAACCCTAACCCTAGCCCCAACCCTAACGCTCACCCTAACCCCAGCCCTAACCCTAATCCTAACCCCAGCTCTAAGCCTAAGCCCCGCCCTAACCCGAGCCCTAACCCCAACCACAACCCTAACCCTAACCCTAACCCTGGCAAATCGTTAACCAACGTCGGCGAGACAAGTCGTTAACCAACGTCGGCGAGACAAGTCGTTAACCAGCCCGGCCGGGACAAGTCGTTAACCAACGTCGGCGAGACAAGTCGTTAACCAACGTCGGCGAGACAAGTCGTTAACCAGCCCGGCCGGGACAAGTCGTTAACCAGCCCGGCCGGGACAAGTCGTTAACCAACCCTAATGCGGCGGGACTTGGAATAATTCCGACGTCTGCCGAGGACTGCGATGGGCGGTGCGACCTCCTGTAGTCTCGACGGAGGAGCCGCCCCTCGGCCGGCACGGCCCTCCGAAGACGTCCCCTCGCGGCCACCCGCCGAGGTATGACGCGTGCGGACCTGCCAGGAGCACAACCCAAACCTTAAAACTAACCCTGGCCATAGCACGAGCCCTAGCCCCAGCCCAAGCCCCAACCCATATCCTAGGCCTAGCCCTGACCCTAGCCCCAACCCTAGCCCTAACCCCAGCCCTAACCCTAAGGCTAACCCCCGCCCTAACCCGAGCCCTAGCCCCAACCCGAACGCTAAACCTAACCCTAACCCCAACCCCAACCCTAGCCCTAACCCCAGCCCTAACCCTAAAGCTAACCCCCGCCCTCACCCGAGCCCTAGCCCCAACCCGAACGCTAACCCTAACCCTAACCCCAACCCCAACCCTAACCCTAACCCTAACCCTAGCCCCAGCCCAAGCCCCAACCCATATCCTAGCCCTAGCCCTGACCCTAGCCCGAACCCTAACCCTAACCCTAACCCCAGCCCTAACCCTAAAGCTAACCCCAACCCTAACCCTAACCCTAGCCCCAACCCTAACGCTCACCCTAACCCCAGCCCTAACCCTAATCCTAACCCCAGCTCTAAGCCTAAGCCCCGCCCTAACCCGAGCCCTAACCCCAACCACAACCCTAACCCTAACCCTAACCCTGGCAAATCGTTAACCAACGTCGGCGAGACAAGTCGTTAACCAACGTCGGCGAGACAAGTCGTTAACCAGCCCGGCCGGGACAAGTCGTTAACCAACGTCGGCGAGACAAGTCGTTAACCAACGTCGGCGAGACAAGTCGTTAACCAGCCCGGCCGGGACAAGTCGTTAACCAGCCCGGCCGGGACAAGTCGTTAACCAACCCTAATGCGGCGGGACTTGGAATAATTTCGACGTCTGCCGAGGACTGCGATGGGCGGTGCGATCTCCTGTAGTCCCGACGGAGGAGCCGCCCCTCGGCCGGCACGGCCCTCCGAAGACGTCCCCTCGCGGCCACCCGCCGAGGTATGACGCGTGCGGAC